>NC_081770.1:33542911-33827911 GCF_963082965.1 Carassius carassius
TTTCAAAAATAACATCGTGCACACAACATCGTTTTCAAAAAAGTTGTCGTTTACATCAACCCGCATAAATACGCCGTCGAGCGCCATCATAACTATGCCAAACCTATGGGCGGCAGTGTAGGGAGAAGGATAAAGCCATGCAAGCCAATCAGAATCCTCAAAATCGAGCAACTTCCTGTTCCTTTCAAAACAACACAGACATGATATAATACAGCAGTTGTGTTTGCAATTGCAAACAGACCAACAGCGTTTGCACAAACGTAAAAATGAGTACCACCTTAACAGCATCCATGATCAAACAGTAAAGTTACCCAAACAAACTCTAAACATAGGGCGCTCACATGACGTTAAGCATTTTCTGGCGCATAATGTGACGTTTGAGAACCTAAAACCCCGTTTCTCCCAGTTGACACGGCAACACATAACCGGCGTTTTTAGAAATCTCCACTTTGGCCGGAGTTTTTAGAAATAATCGTTTTCAGGGATAAAAACGGCCTTTTCGCGTAAATGACAGGCCAAAACGCAGGGAAATATCTGCGTTTTCCCATCGTGTAAACGGGGCCTTAGACTTGCTTCTTATACAGTCACTAGGCCTCCACTAGAATGCACCTCAATAATTGAGCCGCCAGGTGTGATCAATAACAAGACACCACTCAAAGCCAGTGGACACCTTCCAATTTGTAATATACAAAGATTAAAATGGAAACTGATTCTAATTAATCCACAAACCATAATAAAACTCATCCGGTCACATATGTATTACAATACTTCAGCTAATTATACGTATGAATGAACTTGTAAATCCAGTCCTTCAACTTTATTTGAAAACTATGTGGTATGTGTATTGGAGCAAGGGTGGAAAAAAAATCTACAGGGCTGCAGCCCTCCAGGAGCTGAATTTGACATGCATGTCCTAAAGCACGTGTGGTGAGTTTGAGTGTGGAGCATAAAATTGGCATTGATGTTTGCCTACAAAAAACCACCACTGGCTCTGCACCCCTTTATCTAAATTCATTACTTCAGACTTATGTGCCTCTAGAAGCTTGCATTCTACAAGTGAACATCGCTTGATTGTACCATCCCAAAGAAGCACAAAGTCACTTTTCACAAACTTAAATTAAATGTTCCCTCTTGGTGGAATGACCTCCCCAACTCAATCTGAGCAGCTGAGTCCTTAGCCATCTTCAAGAAAATTAAGAGTCAAGCGACTTTATTTTCATCTTCATTTTTTTTCATCTTTATTTTGGCTTGGAATGATTCAGTGGACAGTGTTTTCTCTACTTCCTGTTGGCCTTCTGTAGCAAATTGTAGCTCCGTGTAGCTGTTTTTATTTTATTTTTTGTCTAGAATCTTTATCTTACTATCACTCTCTGTTTTTTAAAGTGGTAAAATATAACTTAATTCACACCATATTTCTGATATTATCGATCAATCTTATCAGATTAACTTTGATCGTTCACTTTTATTTTATATCCGTGAGTGCAGTACACCTGCAAAGCGTTAGCACTCGTTAGCTTGTCATTAGCGTTTTCATTCGAACCTATCGTTTTCTTTTCTCCTCTCCCTCGCTCCAGTTTTTCACAAGTTCATCAAACAACCGCAGTAAGAATATTTCATCAAGCACGGTGAGTAATGGCTTCTCCCGTCATTGTTACTTGCACCTCTTGCCACATGTACAGTTTATCTATCTCTGTCGCTGATGAGGGATTCACATGTCAATGTCAATGTCAATGTCAATGTCACCTTTATTTATATAGCGCTTTAAACAAAATACATTGCGTCAAAGCAACTGAACAACATTTATTAGGAAAACAGTGTCAATAATGCAAAAATGATAGTTAAAGGCAGTTCATCATTGGATTCAGTTATGTCATCTCTGTTCAGTTAAATAGTGTCTGTGCATTTATTTGCAATCAAGTCAACGATGTCGCTGTAGATGAAGTGTCCCCAACTAAGCAAGCCAGAGGCGACAGCGGCAAGGAACCGAAACTCCATCGGTGACAGAATGGAGAAAAAAACCTTGGGAGAAACCAGGCTCAGTTGGGGGGCCAGTTCTCCTCTGACCAGACGAAACCAGTAGTTCAATTCCAGACTGCAGCAAAGTCAAATTGTGCAGAAGAATCATCTGTTTCCTGTGGTCTTGTCCTGGTGCTCCTCTGAGACAAGGTCTTCACATGGGATCTGTATCTGGGGCTCTAGTTGTCCTGGTCTCCGCTGTCTTTCATGGATGTAGAGGTCCTTTCTAGGTGCTGATCCACCATCTGGTCTGGATACGTACTGGATCCGATCGATGTGATAAATGCAGGGAAATAGTTAGGCTGACAGAGAAGATTTCAGAATTAGAGACACGCATCCAAACTTTAATTGAGGACAATAAGAATGTTAGGGCTCTAGATACGGCTTTGGATGCGTCTAGCTCAGGGATTCCTGTACATTGTTCGGTTCCGGAAACAGAGCCCCAGCAGCAGGGCAACTGGGTGACAGTGAGGCAGGGTAGTCGTGGGTCAAAACACCGCTCTTCTGTTCCGATCAAAACATTAAACAGGTTCTCCCCACTCAGTGATGCACCCACTGAGAAACCTGATGAAAGTGCTCTTGTTATTGGTGATTCTATTGTACGGAACGTGAATATAGAGACACCAGCCACCATAGTCAAATGTTTACCGGGAGCCAGAGCGCCTGACATCTTGGCAAAGTTAAAAGTGCTGGCTAATGCTAAACGTAAATACAGTAAGATTGTTATTCATGCCGGCGCTAATGATGTTCGACTTCGCCAGTTGGAGATCACTAAAAATAACATTAAAGAGGTGTGTGAACTTGCAAGCACGATGTCAGACACAGTAATATGCTCTGGTCCCCTCCCTGCTTACCGTGGTGATGAGATGCATAGCAGATTGTCATCACTCAATGGCTGGATGTCTAAGTGGTGCCCACAGAATAACATAGGTTTCATAGACAATTGGACGAGCTTTTGGGGCAGACCTGACCTGTTTAAAAGAGATGGTCTTCATCCCTCCTGGGGTGGCGCCACTCTTCTCTCTAGAAATATGGCAAATAGTCTTAGTGTTTATACTTGACTAACTGGGGCCCAGGTCAGGAAGCAGACAGACTGGCTAAACCGACCGTCTGCTAGCTGCCTCCCGTCACAGAGGTCAGTTAATTCTCAGCACATAGAGACTCTTTCACCTAGATATCACACTATAGAGACTGTGTCTGTTCCCCGAACTAGAAAATACAAAAAACGTCCAAACCAAGTTAAGATTAACAATTTAATTGAGGTTCAACAAATAAAAAACAGAAGCAATATGGCTAAACAAATGATAAAGCTTGGCTTATTGAATATCAGATCCCTTTCTACGAAAACACTTTTTGTAAATAATATGATCACTGATCATAATATAGATGTACTCTGTTTGACAGAAACCTGGCTAAAACCTGATGATTACATTATTTCAAATGAGTCCACCCCCCAAGATTACTGTTATAAACATGAGCCACGTCTAAAAGGCAAAGGTGGAGGTGTTGCTTCAATTTATAACAACGTTTTCAGGATTTCTCAGAGGGCAGGCTACAAGTATAACTCGTTTGAAGTAATGGTACTTCATATAACATTATCCAAAGAAACAAATGTTAATGATAAATCCCCTGTTATGTTTGTACTGGCTACTGTATACAGGCCACCAGGGCACCATACAGACTTTATTAAAGAGTTTGGTGATTTTACATCCGAGTTAGTTCTGGCTGCAGATAAAGTTTTAATAGTTGGTGATTTTAATATCCATGTTGATAATGAAAACGTGTCACGGCCGGTGTTACAGAGAACACAGGAGAGAGAACCAAGTGCGGGTATGATATTTATTTAAAGGGTAATCCAAAGGGGTAAACAGTCCAGGCAGGGTCAAAACCAGAATATCCAAATATACAAGACACGAAGACAAGGCAAGGCAAGGCAAGGCAAGATGACGGACATGAAATAACCTCAACATTAAACAAGGACTCCGTAACACAGACTTAGACAGACCGGGTATAAATACACAGAAGGATAATGAGGGAACAGGAGACAGGTGGGGAACAATCAATTACTAACAAGGAGGAAGGTGACCAAATAAGGGAACAGGAAATGATAAGGTGACAGACACCGTGAGAAAGGGGGACATCTAGTGGAAACCCAGGGACACAACCCAGACACTGTGACAGTACCCCCCCTCTACGGAGCGGCTCCCAGACGCTCCACGACAGACACAAAACAGAGTTCAGGAGGGAGGCGGACAGGTGGAGGCTTAGGGGGAGGGACGGATGGCCAGAAAAAAAAAATCATGGGGAACAGATACCAGAAGTGTAGACACAAAACAGAGAGACCAGGAGGGAGGAGGACCGGAGGAGGTTCAGAGGGAGGGACGGAGGGCCAGGCTCACAGAGAGGAACAGGGACAGGAGTGAACACAAAAACAAAAAACAACATGAAGCCCCTCGAGGGCGGGGCAGAAGACCACACCGTCCGTGTGGTGGAGACTGGAGTCCCCCAGGGCGGAGCAGAGGACCACCACAACCGTGTGGTCAGGGCGGAAGCCTCCCAGGGCTGAGCAGAAGACCACCACAACCGTGTGGTCAGGACGGAAGCCCCCCAGGGCGGAGCAGAAGACCACCACATCCTTGTGGGCGAAGCCAGAGTCCTCCAGGGCGGAGCGGAAGACCCCCACAACCGTGTGGTTAGGGCGGAAGGCCCCCAGGGCGGAGCAGAAGACCACCACAGCCATGTGGTCAGGACCAGAGCCCCCCAAGGCGGAGCAGACCTCCGTGCGGCTGGATCAATGGGACAATGAAACTCTGGTAATCCCCTGGTGTCCTTACTGGACTCCAGAAGATTGGTGCTGGCCTGACACTGCTCATGAAGATCATTGGTGACTTGCATTTGCTCATGAAGATCATTGGTGACTTGCATTTGTTCATGAAGACCAGAGGTGACTTGACTCAGTCCTTGAAGATCAGAGGTGACTTGACTCAGTCCTTGAAGATCAGAGGTGACTTGACTCAGTCCTTGAAGATCAGAGGTGACTTGACTCAGTCCTTGAAGACCACCGGTGACTTGACTCAGTCCTTGAAGACCACCGGTGACTTGACTCAGTCCTTGAAGACCACCGGTGACTTGACTCAGTCCTTGAAGACCACCGGTGACTTGACTCAGTCCTTGAAGACCACCGGTGACTTGACTCAGTCCTTGAAGACCACCGGTGACTTGACTCAGTCCTTGAAGACCACCGGTGACTTGACTCAGTCCTTGAAGACCACCGGTGACTTGACTCAGTCCTTGAATATCACCGGTGACTTGACTCAGTCCTTGAAGATCACCGGTGACTTGACTTGACTCTGGAGGATCCGCGGTGACTAGCCCTGACTCAGGAGGATACGCGGTGACTAGCCCTGACTCAGGAGGATCCGCGGTGACTAGCCCTGACTCAGGAGGATCAGCGGTGACTAGCCCTGACTCAGGAGGATCAGCGGTGACTAGCCCTGACTCAGGAGGATCAGCGGTGACTAGCCCTGACTCTGGAGGATCAGCGGTGACTAGCCCTGACTCTGGAGGATCAGCGGTGACTAGCCCTGACTCTGGAGGATCAGCGGTGACTAGCCCTGACTCTGGAGAGTTCACTGGCACCTGACTCGACTCTGGAGAGTTCACTGGCACCTGACTCGACTCTAGAGAGTTCACTGGCACCTGACTCGATTCCAGAGGGTCAACTGGCACCTGACTCGACTCCGGAGGGTCAACTGGCACCTGACTCGACTCCGGAGGGTCAACTGGCACCTGACTCGACTCCGGAGGGTCAACTGGCACCTGACTCGACTCCGGAGGGTCAACTGAGACTCTCATCCTGTGCAACGGCGCTGGGCAAGCAGCCATCTTGGGCCATGACTCTGGACAGGCGGCCCTCTTGTACTGTGGTGCTGGGCTGGCGGCCATCTTGTACTGTGGCGCTGAACTGGTGGCCAATTTGGGCATTGGTGCTGGGCTGGCGGCCATCCTGTACTGTGGCGCTGGACCGGTGGCCAATCTGGGCATTGGCGCTGGGTTAGCGGCCATCTTGTGCTGTGGCGCTGGACTGACGGCCATCTTGTGCTGTGGCGCTAGGCTGACGGCCATCTGGTGCTGTGGCGCTAGGCTGACGGCCATCTTGGGTTGTGGAGCTGAACCGGTGGCCTATTTGGGCATTGGCGCTGGGCTGGCGGCCATCTTGGGCTGTGGTGCTGGAACGGTGGCCAATTTGGGCATTGGCGCTGGGTTAGCGGCCACCTTGTGCTGTGGTGCTGGACCGGTGGCCAATTTGGGCTGTGGCGCTGAACCGGTGGCCAATTTGGGCATTGGCGCTGGGCTGGCGGCCATCTTGGGCTGTGGCGCTGGAAAAGTGGCCAATTTGGGCATTGGCGCTGGGTTAGCGGCCATCTTGTGCTGTGGCGCTTGGCTGTTAGCCATCCTGGGCAGTGGTGATGGACTGGTGGCCATCTTGGGTTGTGGCGCTTGGCTGGTTGCCATCCTGGGCAGTGGTGCTGGGCTGACGACCACCCCGCTGGAAGAGACCGAAGTGGCTGGGGCATCCCACCGAAGCTGATGCTGCAGGTAGCGCACGAATTCCCAGAATTCCAGTGTCTCTAACTGCGCCATCTCCTCATGAGACACTGGATCATCCAGCCCGCCATTGAAATAGTCCTTGAGGGCCGCATCGTTGTAGCCCATGCCCTCGGCCAGGGACCAGAACACCTGAGCCAGGGCACCCACTTCATTGCCCTCTTGGCGGAGGGCGATCAACCGAAGGTACTTGGTTCGCCGCTCCGCCATCTTGGCTGGGGAACGGAAAAATGACATACCGCTGGTTCCTAGTGTGACGGAGTCCTTCTGTCACGACCGGTGTTACAGAGAACACAGGAGAGAGAACCAAGTGCGGGTATGATATTTATTTAAAGGGTAATCCAAAGGGGTAAACAGTCCAGGCAGGGTCAAAACCAGAATATCCAAATATACAAGACACGAAGACAAGACAAGGCAAGGCAAGGCAAGGCAAGGCAAGGCAAGGCAAGGCAAGGCAAGGCAAGATGACGGACATGAAATAACCTCAACATTAAACAAGGACTCCGTAACACAGACTCAGACAGACCGGGTATAAATACACAGAAGGATAATGAGGGAACAGGAGACAGGTGGGGAACAATCAATTACTAACAAGGAGGAAGGTGACCAAATAAGGGAACAGGAAATGATAAGGTGACAGACACCGTGAGAAAGGGGGACATCTAGTGGAAACCCAGGGACACAACCCAGACACTGTGACAAAACGATGCATTGGGATCAGCATTTATAGACATTCTGAACTCTATTGGTGTTAGACAACACGTTTCAGGACCTACTCATTGTCGAAATCATACTCTAGATTTAATACTGTCACATGGAATTGATGTTGATGGTGTTGAAATTATTCAGCCAAGTAATCTCAGATCATTATTTAGTTCTTTGCAAAATTCATATAGCCAAAATTGTAAATTCTACTTCTTGTTACAAGTATGGAAGAACCATCACTTCTAACACAAAAGACTGCTTTTTAAGTTATCTTCCTGATGTATCCAAATTCCTTAGCATATCCAAAACCTCAGAACAACTTGATGATGTAACAGAAACTATGGACTCTCTCTTTTCTAGCACTTTAAATAAAGTTGCTCCTTTACGCTTAAGGAAGGTTAAGGAAAACAGTTTGACACCATGGTATAATGAGCATACTCGCACCCTAAAGAGAGCAGCCCGAAAAATGGAGCGCAGCTGGAGGAAAACAAAACTAGAGGTATTTCGTATTGCTTGGCGGGAAAGTAACATATCCTACAGAAAAGCATTAAAAACTGCTAGGTCCGATTACTTTTCTTCTCTTTTAGAAGAAAACAAACATAACCCCAGGTATTTATTCAATACAGTGGCTAAATTAACGAAAAATAAAGCCTCAACAAGTGTTGACATTTCCCAACACCACAGCAGTAATGACTTTATGAACTACTTTACTTCTAAAATCGATACTATTAGAGATAAAATTGCAACCATTCAGCCGTCAGCTACAGTATCACATCAGACAGTGCACTATAGACCCCCTGAGAAACAGTTCCACTCATTCTCTACCATAGGAGAGGAAGAATTGTATAAACTTGTTAAATCATCTAAACCAACAACATGTATGTTAGACCCTATACCATCTAAGCTCCTAAAAGAGGTGCTTCCAGAAGTCATAGATCCTCTTCTGACTATTATTAATTCCTCATTGTCATTAGGATATGTCCCCAAAACCTTCAAACTGGCTGTTATTAAGCCTCTCATCAAAAAACCACAACTTGACCCCAAAAAACTAGTTAATTATAGACCAATCTCGAATCTCCCTTTTCTGTCCAAGATACTAGAAAAGGTGGTATCCACACAATTATATTCCTTCTTAGAGAAAAATGGTATATGTGAGGATTTCCAGTCAGGATTTAGACCGTATCATAGTACTGAGACTGCTCTCCTTAGAGTTACAAATGATCTGCTCTTATCATCTGATCGTGAGTGTATCTCTCTATTAGTTTTATTGGATCTTAGTGCTGCGTTTGACACAATTGACCACAACATTCTTTTGCAAAGACTTGAACACTTTGTTGGCATCAGTGGAAGTGCATTAGCATGGTTTAAATCGTACTTATATGTCCGCCATCAGTTCGTAGCAGTGAATGAAGATGTATCCTATCGATCACAAGTGCAGTATGGAGTACCTCAAGGCTCAGTACTAGGGCCGCTACTCTTCACGCTTTATATGTTACCCTTGGGAGATATCATCAGGAAACATGGTGTTAGCTTTCACTGTTATGCTGATGATACTCAGCTCTATATTTCTTCGCAGCCCGGTGAAACACACCAATTTGAAAAACTAATGGATTGCATAGTCGATATAAAAAACTGGATGACGAGTAATTTCTTACTGCTAAATTCTGAAAAAACAGAGGTGTTAATTATAGGACCTAAAAACTCTGCTTGTAATAACCTAGAACACTGTCTAAGATTTGATGGTTGCTCTGTCAATTCTTCGTCATCAGTTTGGAACCTAGGTGTGCTATTTGATAGCAATCTTTCCTTAGAAAGCCACGTTTCTAGCATTTGTAAAACTGCATTTTTCCATCTCAAAAATATATCTAAATTACGGCCTATGCTCTCAATGTCAAATGCAGAAATGTTAATCCATGCATTTATGACCTCAAGGTTAGATTATTGTAATGCTTTATTGGGTGTTTGTTCTGCACGCTTAGTAAACAAACTACAGCTAGTCCAAAATGCAGCAGCAAGAGTTCTTACTAGAACCAGGAAGTATGACCATATTAGCCCGGTCCTGTCAACACTGCACTGGCTCCCTATCAAGCATCGCATAGATTTTAAAATATTGCTTATTACTTATAAAGCCCTGAATGGTTTAGCACCTCAGTATTTGAATGAGCTCCTTTTACATTATAATCCTCTACGTCCGCTACGTTCTCAAAACTCACGCAATTTGATAATACCTAGAATATCAAAATCAACTGCAGGCGGCAGATCCTTTTCCTATTTGGTGCCCAAACTCTGGAATAACCTACCTAACATTGTTCGGGAGGCAGACACACTCTTGCAGTTTAAATCTAGATTAAAGACCCATCTCTTTAACCTGGCATACACATAACATACTAATATGCTTTTATTATCCAAATCCGTTAAAGGATTTTTAGGCTGCATTAATTAGGTAAACCGGAACCGGAAAAACTCCCCATAACACCCTATGTACTTGCTACATCATTAGAAGAATGGCATCTACGCTAATATTTGTCTGTTTCTCTCTTGTTCCGAGGTCAACGTGGCCACCTGATCCAGTCTGTGTCCAGATCAGAGGGTCACTGCAGTCACCCGGATCCAGTACGTATCCAGACCAGATGCTGGATCAGCACCTAGAAAGGACCTCTACATCCCTGAAAGACAGTGGAGACCAGGACAACTAGAGCCCCAGATACAGATCCCCTGTAAAGACCTTGTCTCAGAGGAGCACCAGGATAAGACCACAGGAAACAGATGATTCTTCTGCACAATCTGACTTTGCTGCAGCCTGGAATTGAACTACTGGTTTTGTCTGGTCAGAGGAGAACTGGCCCCCCAACTGAGCCTGGTTTCTCCCAAGGTTTTTTTCTCCATTCTGTCACCGATGGAGTTTCGGTTCCTTGCCGCTGTCGCCTCTGGCTTGCTTAGTTGGGGACACTTCATCTACAGCGATATCGTTGACTTGCAAATTAGATTGCAAATAAATGCACAGACACTATTTAACTGAACAGAGATGACATAACTGAATCCAATGATGAACTGCCTTTAACTATCATTTTTGCATTATTGACACTGTTTTCCTAATGAATGTTGTTCAGTTGCTTTGACGCAATGTATTTTGTTTAAAGCGCTATATAAATAAAGGTGACATTGACATTGACATTTATTTTACCCTCCAACTTTAGCACTCACTATTCTAATTCTATTCTTTAAAAAAATGAAAAAATAAAACTAATGCTAGCTTGCTTATTATATCTGTTTTCTTTTTATTTATTATATTATTTAAAAGCCCTTGCTACATGTACTGCATTTAAGATAACTGAGACTTGTTATAGCACGTATATATCATTGCTCTTTTGTTGATTTTGATTGCTTCCATTGTCCTCATTTCTAAGTCCCTTTTGATAAAAGTGTTGCTAAATGACTAAACGTAAATGTAAATATTCTGAGTTCGCATTTCACTGTTTTAATACATTTTGTTGATTACTAAATCGAGTAGGATGAATTAATGCACATTCACATTTAGTCTAGAACACGTACACACTATGCCTCTGTACTTCCGATTTCTCCCAATATGGAGACATTTGTCAGTCAATAAAAGGTAAAAAAGTAACTAACTAGCGTTATATTATAGATATTTTCTTGTGAATTTAAAAAGTAATGTTACTTTACTAGTTACTTGAAAAAAAGTAATCGGATTACATAACTCGCATTATGGTAATGAGAGATCCCGGGCGCTTGATAAATTATTTAGAGAAGGAGAAATAAATCTACATTTAAAACTTGTTAAGAAATGATCATGCCTGATCTCAGCAGGTTACTGTAGATTTGCTCAACCATATCTAATGAAGATGAATGCTGTGCATTTGAAAATAAACACCCCACAATTAGCAATGACAGCCAAACAGCCTTTATTGCACAAAGCATAATATAACACTGCAGTATTTATTTAATATTACCTTTGCAGTATTTATTACACTGCACATTAATTATTCAAAAGGTCTCTACGCAGTGGGTTTAAAGAGCGGATCCTCACTGATGATCTGCTTGAGCAGTCCATTGTGGATGTTGGACTTTGCAGGACACTCAGGGGACATGGTGTCAGGGAAGGGATGGATGGTGGGCTCCCTTTGTCCTGGTATCTGGGGGTCAGGGTGGAACGGGAGGGTGGAGGGCTGCTCAGGTCCTGCAGCGGGCTTGTCAGGGAAGGATGGAAGGGTCATGGGCTTATCCATGGGAGGAAGGACATTGACCATGCCATCAGGACGCCTAACTGTAGTTTTATTCTCATGATCGTGGTGGTGGTGTTGATGCTCATGCTCATGGAGATGTCTGTGTTTGTGCTCGTGGTCCAGGACCAGCTCATGGTCGTGTTCATGGGTCTCACCCGTTTTGTGACCGTACTGGTGGTGATGGTGCTCCCACTCGTCCTGACCGTGCTCATGGGCATTGGTGTGATGGGCGTGAGCATGGTCATGCTCGTGAGAGTGTCCAAGATCCTTGCCATGTTCGTGTGTGTGGTGGTGGCCTGAGGTGTGTTCATGGTCATGTTTATGTGTGTGGGGTTTGGTGTGGTCATGATCTTGTTCAGTAGCTGAGCCAGTTGTGCTGCTATGGCTGTGGTCCAGTTCACCTCCAATCAAGTGTTTTTTCTTCTCCTCTTCAGCAGCCTAAAAGCAAGAATACATTACAATCATAAGAATATTCCATAAAATATATAAGAATAACTTTGCTGATTTTTAGCTAGCTTCAAATTGTTACAATGCCAGTAGCAGTGTTGGGAAGGTTACTTTTGAAATGTAATTTCAAACAAATTGCAAGTTATTATATATATATATATACACACAAGTAGTGTAACTCAATTGCTTTATTAATGTAACTGATTACATTTGATTACTTTTATAAATTAATGTTTTCAACTGTTAATATTTTAGAAACATTTAAAGCAGGCAGGGTTAATCTTACAGTAGCTTACTGTCAGACTTTACATTGAGCACATTATGAGGTGAAATACATATTTAAAATCATAATAAAATCATATATTTGAATAACTATAACAGGAAACATGTTTCCTGTAATAGTTAGGAGTCCTATTATGTGTCCTAAACTCCTGAAATATTGGGGTCTCATTTTAAAGAAGTCAAATGTAATTTATGAAAGAAATCAATTAAATCTATGTATCTGTATAATATTCAGATCTAACCCCCTTTGTAATATTTAACATTTTCATAAGCAATTGTAATTTAATAACACATTTTTTTCCTCAGTAACTGCAACTGATTACGGTTACATTTATTTTGTAATTAAATTACGTAATTCCATAACATGTTACTATTTACTCCCCCAACACTTTGTCAATAAGCAATGCGTAATTGACAGCCAAGTTTTATTAAAATTGGCAGTGTTGAATTAGCCCTTTAAGAAAAGTGGTTTGTTTCGATCTCAAACACGCTCAATGCTGCTGGAAATGGGTAATCTTACCTCTGGTTCAAAGATTTCACACTGAACACTGAGATGCTCCTCGTTGGTGATTGTGACAGAGTGAGAGGCTTTGCAGAATCCTTTGTGCTAAACATTGAAAGATCAGTAACGCGAGATAGACATTCCTTTTTATTGGCAAAGACAAACATAACTTATGATGACAGAATCTGTATGCATCTCCATGTCACTTACCGCAAACTCACATGCCATGACCTCACATTTAGAGACATCAGCAGTATTGTTTTTGGAAGAGCAGACCGTCTCTTGGATGGTGAACTCCACACTGTAGAAGCTTCCGAAGTCACGCTACAAAGATGAACAATTCAATATACAGTGTTTTTCTTTTATTCTTTTCATCCGAAGTTGCTTGCTCACTTACTCACCTGAGAGAAAGCTCTTGTAATGTTTAGAGGAACAAAGTAGTTTGCCACTGCACTCTCATTATTGTATTTCTCCATGCCCATCTTCACGGTCCTCAAGACTGCTTCATGATCCTCTGGGAGCTGTACAGGGCAATCTGGGCACCGTTCTCTGATTTTGGAGGCAGGCACTAACCAAGGGAGTGTTATTTTATTGGATTTGCCTTCTGATGATCTTTGCATATGATGATAAAAAACATCTGGCTGGTCATTGGTTATTACCTGGTCTCACAGTACAGCTATACTTATACAGACGGGTCACTCTGTGAACTCGGTTCATGTACATAACGGCCTTGCACTGTCCATAGACCTGTCAATTGAAAATACTGTTAAAATGAAGAACAAACATCATTAAAGTTTTATTTTCTGTTTTTTTTTTAAGAATTAGCGAAACCATACTGGGTACTGTTCAGGGTTTCGGATTTCACAGTTTCTCCAGTTTTTCTTGCTGATGGCATGACACTTGGTCTCCAAAACATCAAATGTGAGATAGAAAACAATTCCTGTCTCCCCCTAAAAGAAAATATTGTAAATATTTGTAAAAATATATATAGGTAAAATGCAAAGGTATTGCATCCCTAAAGACCAGTGATCCTAAAATCTGGCTCACAATATCCACTTTCCTGCCAAGTTTAGCTCCACCCAAACAAACCAACCTACCTTTGATTTTCTAATGACCCTTAAAGACACTAATTAATTAGCAAACTCAGGTGATTCAGGTTAGAGCTAAACTTTGCAGGAAAGTGGATCTCGCGAGCCAGATTTAAGGATCACTGCTATAGACAGACATCAGATTCAAATATAATTTCACCAAATAGTTTCAGTTTAAAACAGAAATTAATTTGATCCTTAAAGGACTGAGTTGTCTTATAGGATCCATAGAAACACATCGGAGATTAAATGGATGTAAATTTGGAATGTAAAAGTATCCATAATTACTCACATGCTTCATCTGATGGACATTGGTGAGACGGTCAAGGCTGAAAATATAACCCTCAGTGCGGTCCAGATTGATTTTGTTCATAGCTTCAGCGGCAGCACTGCTTGTTACAGCATCTTTGCAAGAACCGGGGGTCAAAACATCCACAGGGGCCCCATGGACGCACAGGAAGGCCATTATCAATACTACACACTGCTTCATGGTGGAGCCACAGTCTTGCTACCAGACACAGCACCAAAATCTAGATGGTCCATGGAAGCTTATATATACGACACAAACCCCTTTGTCTACTGCTGATAGGTTACTGACACATGGTTCGGTTTCAATCAACATCACAAACCCCATACTCTCACTCTTATCAGTGGGCTCCACAATGTGATCGAATGGATGATTGATCAAAGGAGAGGGCAGGTTGCAACATGCTGTAGTCCTGTATGGCTTACTGTTGGATGCAGAGTTCAAATACCTCCAGAGTTTGTCAACTGTTGTTGAAGCCTAATCAATTCAAATGAGAATTGTGTAACACTTCACTTGTTGCAACATGAGGTGAGTGGTTTTATCTGCGCGGTACTTCCATTTTTGGAGGATTCTCAAGAAACAATGACATTTGTTTGCTGTGTGTGTCCCCAATGATTGACTACTGATTTAATTAACAGTATACTAAACTTTACATTTGACTTTTAGTGTATATATATATATATATATATATATATACACTACAACCCAATTCCAGAAGTGTTAAGTTTTTGTTTTTTTTAGTTTTTTTTGGAGTAAAATTTAAACTAAATGACTTTCAAATCACATTATTATATTCACAATAGAACACAGAGAACGTAACAAATGATTAAACTGAGAAATTTGACACTTTTATTCACTAATTTCAAAAATTTATTTCAAATTGTATGCCTGCTACAGGTCTCAGAAAAGTTGGCACAGGGTCAACAAGGACTGAAAAAGCAAAATAATTGGAAAAGATTGAGCTGGGAGAACATCTAACAATTTTTAAGTTAATTGATCTCAGGTCTGTAACATGATTAGCTATAAAAGTGATGTCTCAGGCCCCCTTTACACGAACATGGTTATTTTGAAAAATGGAGACCTGGATTTCCTTTTGTTTGTGCCTCTGAAACCGATTCTTTCTAAGAACTCTGGCCAGAGTGGAGATTTTGAAAATCTTAGTTTGCACGTTTGTATGTAAACTGAGACAAACAGGTGTTTAGGCAGCCAAGGTCACAGTATGCCCCAGAGCTTGCACCTAGGACAAAAGTGGGACCTATGTTTACATATGATTTTTGGGATTCTGATTGGCTTACATGGGCTTGAGCTTCTCGTTACACCGCCACCTACAGGTTTGGCATGCTCTTGATGGCATATATACAAGGGTACGTGTAAATTAACACTTTTCTGAAAACTGACATGTGCACAATGTTGTTTTTTTAAACCGGAGAGGTTGAAATGTCCGTCTATGAAAATAGACGCCCACTTGTAAACGTAGCCTTAGAGAGGCAAAGTCTCCCATAAGTAAAGATGGGCAGAGGCTCTTCAATTTGTGAAAGCGTGCGTAAAAATATTGTGGAATGCTTTAAAAACAACTGTCCTCAATTTCAAAGTGCAAAATGTTTGCAAATCTTAACTACAGTGATTAAGATCATCAAAAGATTCATAGAAACCTGAGAAATCTCTGTGCATTAGGGATGAGGCTGAAGACCCAGGCCCTCAGACGACACTACATCACTCATCAGCATGATTTTGTCATTGGCATTACAAAATGGGCCCAGGAATACTTCCAGAAACCATTCTCATTAAACACCATCCGCCGTGCCATCTGCAGATGCCAACTAAATCTCTATCATGCAAAAAGGAAACCATATGTGAACATGGTCCAGAAGCGCGGTCGTGTCCTGTGGGCCAAAAGGCTCATTTAAAATGGACCGTTTTAGTGGAAAATTGTTCTATGGTCAGACGAGTCCAAATTTGACCTTGTTGGAATTCATGGACGCCATGTCCTCTGGGCTGAAGAGGAGGGAGACCTTCCAGCGTGTTATCTGCATTCAGTTTAAAAAGTCAGCATCTCTGATGGTATGGGGGTGCATATGGTATAGACCGCTTGCATGTTTTGGAAGGCACTATGAATGCTGAAAGGTTTTTACACAACATAAGCTCCCCTCCAAACAACATGCATCTCAGCAGGACTATCCAAACCACGTACTGCAGCTATTACAACAGCACGGCTTCGTAGTAGAAGAGTTGCTGAATTGGCCTGTCTGCAGGACAGATCTTTCACCTATAGAGTACGTTCAGTGCATCATTAAATGTAACATACGTTGACCACAAACTCTTCAGCAGCTGGAAACCTATATCAGGCAAGAATGGGACAAAACTTCAACACCAAAACTCCAGAAACTCATAACCCTGATGCCAAAGACGTCTTCAAACTGTTTTGAAAAGAGGAGATGCTACACCGTGGTTATCATGCCCCATCCAAACTATTCAAATTTAAAAGGAGCTCAATTTGTGCATGCAATTCTAAAATTTCCCAGTTTCAACATTTGTTATGTTACATATGTTTTATTCTGAATAAAATATTGGCTCTTGTGACTTGAAATTCTTTGTTTTCATTTTTATCCATATATACACAGACACAAACTAATTTCTCTTTCTCTCCAACTTTGTCTTGATTAAAAATAAATACTAAAATAAAAATGACATATATGTATGTTTGTGTATTTTTACTTAGAAATTGCATATTTAATCTGTGAGGGTTTTGATTTATTACCCTCTGAATTCAAAACTTGAATAAACTGTACAGTTGTACAATATGCTATTGTTTTTAGTTGTGCATTATCCTTATGACTGTTTTAAATAATATACTGCTTTGGGTTAGGGGTATAGTTGTCATAAATAACTTTTGATACTTTGGTGTGTGTGTATGTTAGTTCACTGTTTCCTAATAATAATAATAAACCCTGAAACCTTATCTTCTGGCTTTTTTTATTTTTATTATTCTTCCAATAAAGTATGTGATTAAGTGATGTTGATGATTTCATTGATCTTTAGAATGTGCCTCAGTTTGTAACTACTTTTTAATTGTATTAACCATGTATATTGACTTTTACACTTTGCACCTTCTTTTTAAACTCTTCCATGTAAACAACTATGTCACCGTGTTCTCTGGACTGTGTTACTTAGAAATGTAAAGTAAATATCATGTTGTTGTTGTAGAAACGTTGAACAGTATTTTGTATGATTAAAAGGGTCATATGATATGATATATCATCCACATGTAATAAGAAAGTTTTAAAAATAAACATTTTGTTGCTGTGCCTTTAAGAAACTTCCTCTTTCATGAGTTGCACAAACTTGTGCTGTATATTATACAGTATATTAATCAAGTTTGTTTTCTATAAGGTATTAACTGAACCTTCAATAGTTCAATGTTTATAAAGTTTAATTTACATTGTGTCAGTCCACAGTGAAATATGCTGAACAAACTGGTAAAATTCAGCCACTTATTTCAAATGTTTGAGAATCTTCAGAAACGTGTGAAGCGAAAGGGAGCCAGGAAAAGTACAATGTTTATGACTTAATTCTTAAAGCTGCAGTCTTTAAGTTTTAACTCTTGTGTCACAATCTCTGTTTGAAACCTGCAGTTGCAGTTATTTGTTTGTGCTTTGGCACGGCTCCAGTGCGAACGGTCAGTCCCCAAACCATTGTGAATACATTACTGAGGAGTCACAGATAACACATCTTGGAAATTTGACTAATAAGAATTTTCACTGGATATTGTCATCTGAACAAGTAAGTAACAAGTCTACCACTTTTGTTCTGGCCAACTGAGGAAACAAACATTACAATAAATTGCGCTACTTTGCAAACTGCCACTGCCAAATTAAATCTAATTGTTGCTTAGCTCATATCACATCAGACAATGAAAATTATTAATGTTTAAATTTCTGTTCGGTCTCATCTCTAATTGTCATACGATCTAATTGTCTTTACATGCTCTCTAACCATTAGGCAGCTGTGGCCTAATGGTTAGAGAGCCAGACTAGTTACCAGAAGGTTGCTGGTTTGAGTCTCAGTGCTGGCAGGAGTTGTAGGTGGGAGGGAGTGAATGAACAGCGCTCTCTTCCACCCTCAATAACCATGGCTGAAGTGCCCTTGAGCAAGGCACTGAACCCCCAGTTGCTCCCTGGCCGCTGGATATACAGGTGCTGGTCATATAATTAGAATATCATCAAAAAGTTGATTTATTTCACCAATTCCATTCAAAAAGTGAAACTTGTATATTGTATTTATTCATTACACACAGACTGATATATTTCAAATGTTTATTTCTTTTAATTTTGATGTTTATAACTGAGAACTGAGGAAAATCCCAAATTCAGTATTTCCGAAAATTTGAATATTGTGAAAAGGTTCAATATTGAAGACACCTGGTGACACACTCTAATCAGTTAATTAACTCAAAACACCTGCAAAGCCTTTAAATGGTCTCTCAGTCTAGTTCTGTAGGCTACACAATCATGGGAAAGACTGCTGAATTGACAGTTGTCCAAAAAACGACCACTGACACCTTGCACAGGGAGGGCAAGACACAAAAGGTCATTGCAAAAGAGGTTGGCTGTTCACAGAGCTCTGTGTCCAAGCACATTAATAGAGAGGCGAAGGGAAGGGAAAGATGTGATAAAAAAAGTGTACAAGCAATAGGGATGAAGAGAGGATGAAACAAAACCCATTCAAAAATGTGGGGGAGATTCACAAAGAGTGGACTGCAGCTGGAGTCATTGCTTCAAGAACCACTACGTACAGACTTATGCAAGACATGGGTTTCAGCTGTCGCATTGCTTGTGTCAAGCCACTCTTGAACAACAGACAGCATCAGAAGTGTCTTGCTTCAAAAAGGACTGAACTACTGCTGAGTGGTCCATAGTTATGTTCTCTGATGAAAGTAAATTTTGCATTTCCTTTGGATATCAGGGTCCCAGAGTCTGAAGGAATAGAGGAGAGGAACACAATTTACGTTGCTTGAGGTCCAGTGTAAAGTTTTCACAGTCAGTGATGGTTTGGGGTGCCATGTCGTCTGCTGGTGTTGGTCCACTGTGTTTTCTGAGGTCCAAAGTCAACACAGCCGTATACCAGGAAGTTTTAGAGCACTTCATGCTTCCTGCTGCTGACCAACTTTATGGAGATGCAGATTTCATTTTCCAACAGGACTTGGCGCCTGCACACAGTGCTAAAGCTTTCAGTACCTGGTTTAAGGACCATGGTATCCCTGTTCTTAACTGGCCAGCAAACTCGCCTGACCTTAACTCCATAGAAAATCTATGGGGTATTGGGAAGAGGAAGATGTGATATGCCGGACCCAACAATGCAGAAGAGCTGAAGGCCACTATCAGAGCAATCTGGGCTCTCATAACACCTGAGCAGTGCCACAGACTGATCGACTCCATGCCACGCTGCATTGATGCAGTAATTCAGGCAAAAGGAGCCCCAAATAAGTACTGAACATGCTCATACTTTTCATTTTTATAATGAAGTGAAGTGACATTCAGCCAAGTCTGGTGACCCATACTCAGAATTCATGCTCTGCTTTTAACCCATCCAAAGTGCACACACACAGAGCAGTGAACACACACACACACTGTGAGCACACACCCGGAGCAGTGGGCAGCCATTCATGCTGCGGCACCCGGGGAGCAGTTGGGGGTTCAGTGCCTTGCTCAAGGGCACCTAAGTCGTGGTATTGAAGGTGGAGAGAGCACTGTACATGCACTCCCCCCACCCACAATTGCTGCCGGCCCGAGGCTCGAACTCACAACCTTTCAATTGGGAGTCCGACTCTCTAACCATTAGGCCACGACTTCCCCCTTATACTTTTTAGTTGGCCAAGATTTCTTAATTTATATTCTAATTTTCTGAGATCCTGAATTTGGTGTTTTCCTTACTTGCCATTTATAATCATTAAAATGAAAATAAATAAACATTTGAAATATATCAGTCTGTGTGTAATGAATGAATATAATATACAAGTTTCACTTTTTGAATGGAATTAATGAAATAAATCAACTTTTTGAGGATATTCTAATTATATGACCAGCACCTGTATAGCTGCACACTGCTCCGGGTGTGTGTTCACAGTGTGTTCACTTCTCACTGCTGTGTGTGTGCACTAGGATGGGTTAAATGCAGAGCACCAATTCTTTCTTAACACTTTCTTTAAACCCCAAAAGTTAATTATTCTTTCTTTGAACTGGTTCTCTTTAAAATACAAATATTGTGTAATCTTGTGCTATTTGTAATCAGATGCACATGTAAAACTGGAATAATTTAATTTCAGTCACTTCAATTCAATTCAAGTTTATTTGTATAGCGTTTTACAATACAAATAGTTACAAAGCAACTTTACAGAAAATTACATTTCTGCAATATTTAGCAGTAGCTTATCAGTGGTGATTGTCAGTTTGTGCACGTATGACAGGATTTTCCAGAAAAATTAATACAAGACGTAGTCAGCCAGGCGATGAACATTATTAACAGCAATTATTATATGATGCAGTCACAGTTGTAGCAATATTTGTTAGTTCTGTTTTTTGATTCAGGGTCAGCATCATCTGAGGTCCTCTGAGGGTCAGCATCATCTCTTCTCAGGTGATCTGGATCCAGACTGGAGCTTGTGTAAATCCCGTGGCAAAACATAGAAATAAATAGAGACATCATTAGCATAGCTGCTGTTCCAACACAGTAAAATTAATCAGTTTAACCCAAGCTAAAGAATAAGAATGCGCATTTGATCAGATACAACTGCAGTCACAATTTAAGAGATACATTATTTGAATGCTTGGCGAAAGAGATGCGTTTAATCTAGATTTAAACAGAGAGAGTGTGTCTGAACCCCGAACATTATCAGGAAGGCTATTCCAGAGTTTGGGAGCCTAATGTGAAAAAGCTCTACTTCCTTTAGTGAACTTTGCTATCCTAGGAACTACCAAAACTCCAGCGTTTTGTGACCTTAGGGTGCGTGATGGATTGTAGCGTGGTAGAAGACTAGTTAGGTACAGTACGCAGGAGCTAAACCATTTAGGGCCTTATAGGTAAGTAATGATAATTTGTAACTGATAAGGAACTTAATAGGTAGCCAGTAAAGAGACTGTAAAATTAGGGTAATATGATCATATTTTCTTGACCTGGTAAGGACTCTAGCTGCAGCATTTTTGAATACCTGTAGCTTGTTTATTGAAAAAGCAGGACAAACACTTTGAAGTGCATTACAATAGTCCAGTCTAGAGGTCATTGAATGCATGCTTTTCTGCATCAGAAACAGATAACATGTTTCGTTGCTTGGCAATGTTTCTAAGATGGAAGAATGCAATTTTTGTAACATGGGAAATATGATTTTCAAAAAACAAGTTGCTGAACAATATAACACCCAGATTTTTGACTGTAGAGGAAGTAACTGTACATCCGTCTAGTTTTATTTCATAAACACACATCCTTTCTAGATTAAAAATTTAATTATTCCTGCTGCTGTGAGAAAAGATTATAAATGATCCACCATCTGCAACATCCTCACATGCGATATAGCCTAATGGATAATTTTTAACCAAAAAAAGTTACAGACTGCAGCTTTAATTCTAAACTCTTAATTCTTTTGTTGTTAAGAATGATAACATCTGCTGCTTTCTCAATGTGACAGAAAACAAAGCTGATCATGTGTTGATGCATTTATCACCACATCAAATGGTCTCTATGGACAAAAGAGAAAAGTTTAAGTATGTATAAGACAATCTTATCAAAACCAATCAAGAATAATTGGTTTGCTCAATGGTTAGAGAGTTGGACTTATACCCAGAAGGTCACATGCTGGATTCTCAGTACTGGCAGGAAATGTAGGTGGAGTGAGTGAATGTCCTTACGAAAGGAAAATATATTTACCAATATATTTCTTAAAATATATTGTGATATATTGTAATATATTATTTTCCCTTTTTATTTTCTAATATATTATATATTTGAATACATTTAATAATATATTGATGATACATATATTATATAATATATTGCAAAATATACAAATGATTGCCGCTTTCAATATATTGCAATATATTGGAAAAAAATAAATATTTATATATAAGAATATATGCCTAATATATTACATGATATTTTCCAATATACTGCAATATATTTTTGTTTCATAAGGGTGAACCGTGCTCCCTTCCACCCTCATTTCCCACAACTGAGGCATCAAAACCCCAATTGCTCCAATGGTGCCACAGCAAAAATAACTGCTCCATGTGTGCATCTATGGTGTGTTTGTGTGTGTGTGTGTGTGTGTGTGTGTGTATTCAATACATACTGCCATGTGTGTGCATTTAGATAGGTTCATGCCATAGGGGACACCATATTTAGTCTACACATCACGCCACTTTTTTAATGTACAGTGTAAAGATATTGATGTTTCCACATGCTCTGTTTTGTTTGTGAGATTGTCAACTTCTTTTACAGCTATCCTGACTTTAACTAATGTTAAATGTGATTTGGTTTTCTTGTCACAGCAGCTTTGTAATATTGCAACACCTAAAATGTCAGCTGTGATCCCAGCTGTGTTTTGAGACCATTATCACTCATTAACCACACAGGTCAGTAGAGAATATTTATTGGACTGGAGAACATTCTGGAGACATTATCACTCTTGTGTTGTTCAGTTTTGACTGTTTACTCTTTCAAACCCTGCAAAATGGGATGAAATCTGATTGTTCCTCTATAGATTTTAGGGTTAATTACTGAGGAAGAGGAGGACGAGGTGAAGGAGGATGTATCAAGTCTGGAGGGCCTCTGCAGAGACGTGGTGGAGGGAAGGGGCAGATTGGATAAATAGAGGGGGGTATTTTTACAAAGCCATGGCATGGGAACTCATGCGCTGATTCTGGAACTCCTGAAGGGCGTCTTAAACAGAGCTGTGGATGCTCTGGATGGCCCTTGTCATCATGATTTTTGTCCTTGGGGTCATGGCCTGCATGTTCTGGATGCCCTCTTTGATCTGGTGTTTTGTCCTTGGGGTCACGGCCTGCATGTTCTGGACGGCCCCTTTGGTCTGGTGTTTTGTCCTTGGGGTCACGGCCTGCGTGTTCTGGATGGCCCCTTTGGTCTGGTGTTTTGTCCTTGGGGTCACGGCCAGAGTGTTCTGGACGCCCCCTTTGGTCTGGTATTTTGTCCTTGGGGTCACGGCCTGAGTGTTCTGGACGCCACCTTTGGTCTGGTATTTTGTCCTTGGGGTCACGGCCTGCATGTTCTGGATGGCCCCTTTGGTCTGTTGTTTTGTCCTTGGGGTCATGGCCTTCATCTCCTGGGCGATGAGGGGGACCATATCCTGGACGATGTCCTGGTGGGAAACCATGGAATTTACAGTCTCTTCTTGACTGAGCAGGATGTTTCCATGGATGAGTTGTGTTCTGGAAACAAATAGAGCCAAGGCATTTTGTAGCCAGACAGAATAAAATAACTGGGTCTTACTGTTCCAGTTTAAGAGTGTGTTATTGAGATGTTTACCTTAGCTTCATAAATCTCACATTCCACTACTGGTTCCTCAATTCCAACCATGGTGGCCTTACAGAAGCCATACCGCTAGAGAAAAGAGAGAGGTATTTAAAACGAAATGCTTAAACGGTTAGTTCACCCAAAAATTAAAACTAGCCCATGATTTACTTGTCCTCACGCCATCCTAGGTGTATGTGACTTTTTTCTTTCAGGAGAATCCAATCGGAGTTATATATATATAAAAATGGGCATTATTTTTCAACAGTCCAAAAGAAGTCCAATAAAGCACATCCATCCATAATAAAACATGCCTAACACAGCTCCGGGAGGTGAATATAGGCCTCATGTAGCCAATCGATGCGTTTTTGTAAGGAAAATATTCATATTTAAAACATTATAAACACTTATCTCTAGCTTGCACTAGCTGTCATACACAGAAGCCGTTCCCATGGTTGCGGTAGAATGTATGCGTTGTGATTAGTGTCGAACATGGAAACGCGGAGCAGAGAGCAAAATAAAATACCAATCACCAATTAGAAGTACAAATGAGGATTTGTAAAGAAAAATGTCGGCGGATATAAGAAAAGAGGAGACTGGTTTTCCTTTGCTAAAGTAAGGAAACTTTGCTTCCTTTGCTCCTGTAAACAAACGTTGGTTCTCATGAGACTATCAAATTCTCACCGGAGCTTTCACTACGCCGACATCCTACGCCATCCACAGGAATGGCTTGCGCATACGACAGTTAGTGGAAGTTAAAGAAAATTTATAATGATTTAAATATGGATATTTTTCACATTGATTTGCTACAGGAGGCCTTTATTCACCCCCTGGAGCTGTGTGACACACTTTTTATTATAAATGTGCCCTCTTTATTGGACTTATTTTGGACTGTTGACAAAAAAAAAACATTCACTGCCATTATAAAGCTTGGAAGAGCCAGTATCATTTTTAATATAACTCCAATTGGATTTCTCTGAAAGAAGAAAATCATATAAACACCGAAAGGGTTGAGGGTGAGTAAATCATGGGCAAATTTTTCATTTTTGGGTGAACTAACCCTTTAATGAAGTTGGTTATACTGTTAAAGGCAAAACGCTACAGGGGAATTGTGTGAAATAAACATAATTTGCCCACTGATTAATCAAAACACATTAAGATAATTGTTTTCTATTACAAGTTTTCATAAAGGTTGTTTAAATATACAAAAGAGGAATTTTCTATTTAATGCACTGATTTGCATGTAATTAATGACTGGTGTATTTAAGAGTTACTGAAGTGGAGAACAAACTCACATCCTTTAAGTATGTGTAAAACAAAAAGACCTAAACGCATAATTTGTAATTTGTATGTTTTCTTTACACTAGTCTGACTTTAAATGTTATGGAAGCCAAAATGTTTTAATTGACCACTGCTTGAAAAGAATTATGCTGCTTGTAGCATCTTGCCTTAAAGGAATAGGTTTGGACTAACATGAGGGCGAATAAATGATGACAAAATTTTCATTATAGGGTGAAATAACCCTTTAATTATAGTAATTGAAGAAATTAGTTATAAAGTAATGAACTTCTTGTGCACTTACAGCCTTCTCCCCACATAAAGCCTTGCATGATTCTTCATTCTGGGGTACCTCCTTGTTTGTACAGTTTGTCTCCATAATGGCAAACTGAGAAAAGAAGCTCTGACCCGAAAACATCCACTAAGAAAACAGACACATATTCTGTTAACATGCAAACAGCAAAGAGCATATAATGACCACATTCAAAAAGTTGTCTGTTTATGTCACAGTATTGTCCAATACAACAGAATTGCTGTTTGAGGCCAGAGACATCTACGCAAGACGCAATATCAATTCTTGCACATTGATGGTTATAAGTTAAGCATTTGTTGGTTTAGTTTTTGCGATGTGTTGAGATGGATAACAACACTATTTTCATCTGTAGATGAGCTTTTAAGTAATCTTTATTGTACGAAGTGCTATATATAAAAAAAAAAAGATTTTACTCAACTTGTTCCACAACTTGGCACTTGTCAGACTTTTCATCTTACATATTGGTGGCTTATTAAACCAGTGCATGAAAAGAATGACGAAAGCAAGTAAACAACGAAATCAAGAGCATAAACACAGAAGTCTCTTCTCATGTTTTATCTTCATCTGTTATCATTTTTATCAAATACATCTGTGGTGAGTGAGATGGGGTGAAAATGTAAAGCCAGCACAGCCCTATAGTTCTTCTGGTTCCTGTCATTGATTGATGAATACAGGCGTCCGCCAACTGCTGGTTTGGAGAGTTATTTCCTCTCATGCAGGCACAGAACATACACACTAGTTATGTACTTACTTTATTCTTTGCAGTGAGTTCAAGCTCAACTTTTACTTTCTGGGTCAGACACAGATGTCTTGAGGCAACAATAAAGATGTGTTTGGGCCTTTACCTTCAGTTGTCAATAAATTCACTATTCAAGTGGAATAACAAAGTTCACATTGCTATGATCAGATACCTTCTTAACTGCTGTTTTCAGAAGAACTTCACCATGAGTATAGTATTTGGGAAGTCGTGGCCTAATGGTTAGAGAGTCGGACTCCCAATCGAAAGGTTGTGAGTTTGAGTCCCGGGCTGGCAGGAATTGTGGGTGGGGGGAGTGCATGTACAGTTCTCTCTCCACCTTCAATACCACGACTTAGGTGCCCTTGAGCAAGGCATCGAACCCCCAACTGCTCCCCGGGCGCCGCAGCATAAATGGCTGCCCACTGCTCCGGGTGTGTGCTCACAGTGTGTGTGTGTGTTCACTGCTCTGTGTGTGTGCATTTCGGATGGGTTAAATGCAGAGCACGAATTCTGAGTATGGGTCACCATACTTGGCTGAATGTCACTTCACTTTCACTTTCACTATATCAAGGCCTTAAGGAACTTTGGAATGAAATGGTGAATGTGTCGCTAGAACCATTTCCACTCTAATATTCTGCGTTAAATATTCAAGCTTAAAACAAATTTGAGCGTCATCACCTGTGTGCTTATCCTTCCCACTTCCATCAGTTTAAAGTAAGACTTGTGATTAGATCCTTTGTTGAATTTCTGCAGGGCAGTTTTCACACTCTCCAGACCCTTCGGGTCATGCAGGGGCAGCAGACTGGGGCAGTCAGGGCATTTTGTCACAAGTATTTCATGTGACGCTGGGACAAAATACAGGAGCAATATACAATCACAATGTAATTTATAGGAGATGCATTACCTTTTGTGTACTCTTTGACAAAGTGACATTAAACATTACAATGGGTTAATTAAAAGGCTAGATATGTCACATTTCTAATGAAAAAGAAAATAATTCTATTGATTTGTTTACCTGGTTCTGTGTCACAGGTGTAGCGCTTCACAGATGCTTTTCCCTGTACACTGGAGACGGTCACATTACATTTTGCTGTCACTTTCTTTAAGGGAGTCAATAAAAGGCTGTTAAATAGATGCAAAACTTACAGAAGTCACTCTATGCAGAGTGAAAAAAGCCAATATTTCTCGAATTAGTGTTTGGAAGATCTGTGATGTTCAGCTCACCGTCTGTGTTTCCATTCTAGTCTTACACTGATCTAAAGTTTTGGGATTCACGATGTGGCACTCAGTTTCCTCTAGTGTTATTCCCAAGATGACCTCACAAGGATCAGACTGCACAGAAGAAAGACAGTTTGTAGCATTTGCACATCATATATTTTTTTATTTATCTTCTTTTTCTGTGGTTTTAATCACTCTTTACACCTTATGTAGATAATGAAAACCTCCACATTAAGACAAGCGTCAAAAAGCCTCACCTTCTTCTCTGCACTGCGACTGTCCTGTGAAACAAATTTGAATTTGTATCCATGGCGGTGACGGTCATTAATGAAGCTCTCAGCTTCTAATGTAGCAATCTTGTCCTGATCTTCTTGGCACTTATATTGCACATCAGTGCCTGTCAGGAGGCTGGCTGCGTGTAGAGCCGAGACCAACGCTGCTAATATTACCAGCTCTCTCATGCTGCACATGGACATGAACGGTAAATCTTCAACCCAGCAAAAGCCCCTCTAACTCGTCCAGACCTTTATAATATACACTGCAGGGGGAAATAAGCAAACAATTTAGTGCCAGAGATGCTTGCCAATGTAAATGACATCAAAAACAAATATGAAAGAGGGACATGAGGGAATGCCATGTCAGAGGTAATTGTTAACTTACGCTAACTATTAGCAGAATTCACCTTGACACTGATGTTTTGTTTGAATTAAAGTCATTTCTGAACTATGGTTAATGGGGCATACTGCATCACGTGTCACATAATCCTTCAGAAATCATTTGAATATGTAGATTTAAAGCTCAATTGGTTCTTATTATAATAAATGTTGAAAAGAGTTTTGAAACATTTGATACATTTTTTTTTCAGGGTTCTTAGCTGAATAGCCAGTTCAAAAGAACAGCATTTATTTGCAATTTTATGCTGTTTGAAATGTGTGTACTGTCACTTTTGATCAATTTTATTGCATCCTTGCTGAAAAAAAAAAGATTTTAATTATTGTTTTTTATTTTTTTTATAAAAAATTAGATAAGAAATGAGAAATAAATTACTAAATATATGCAGTCTTGGTGAGCATAAGTTATAACTTTATATAATATATACTTTTACTAGTATATATATATATATATATATATATATATATATATATATATATATATAATTCACTGTGCCAATTGAATTACATGATGTGGTCAGTCAAAATAACTGCAATTATGCATAAGTCCAACAATGAAGGTATTTCAAAAACCTAACATTATTGTTGCAGATGAATCCACTGAAAAGACATAAGAAATCAATATAAACTTTATTTTATGTCCAGTTTATCCAACATATGCCTATCAGTTTTCTGTAGTCCATGTTAATCTATTTTGCAATCAAGAGCTGACTTTGGACTCCTAAGGCCGGTACTTGAAGCTTCAGTTACTTGACAGAATTGTTGTGAACTTTAATGGGATCAAGTTTTTATTAGTAATGCAGTTTCTACACAATATCTTTGTGTTTAAAGTCAATTTACTGTCTGTCAGTGGTGTTACTGGCTCTCAATACTTAACTATATGTAACACCACAGGCAAAATGGTTTTAAAAATCTTACAATTATTTATCTATGACATGTGAAATTAGAAACAAGAATGAGGTTTATGGATAGCACCTGTGGCATAATATTGATTACCACGGAAAACACATACAATCATACATAAATCCATGCAATGATTGTTTCAAAGACTGGGGTGCATTGTCAACAATTTTGGGGCACAAAAGTGGTGATATTCATAAAATACAAAATAAACCAAAGTTGTTGTTTTTGTTTTTATGTCTTTTAATTGTGGGGGAGTTAAAAGTGAGTGGTCAGCACTAACAGATGAAAATAAATCAATGTTTTATCCAAACTGAGCAAACTGAAGGTAAAGTTCACCTCCAAACAGTCAACGGAAAGTGAGGCAACTATTTGCTGAACTCTGATAAGCAGAACCTGCTGTGACTGGCCATGTGGGGGTGAGTTACCCCATTAACCGCTTATTTATTTGTCCATGATGCAATCAATCTATTGAAATATGATCTAACTTTTTTTTTTATCACATACACATATACTCTAAATGATTTAGTAAAAACAATATGATCATGGCATCTTGCTACAGCGAGTGAGGTTTGACAGAGCACTGATATAGCCTAATGCAGTACCACAAAGACAAACCAAATAAGTGGGGCTTCAAGCTCTACGCATATCCTTTATTATCCTTACCGAACAGAGCCAACAAAACAATGAGCTGAGCTAGTCACTAGTGGATGATCAGGTCATGGGGTCCATTCAACAAACTGAGATTGCACTGTTTTCCATTCCTGCTACCTATAAGACCTATTAGACTACAACAGTCCAGATGAGCAACATTTATTCAGCAGCGTTGTGAGAAAATTCTGTGTTAGTATTTCATGCATTTAATTGGGTATGTTTGATTTGAGACAAGATTTAGATATGAGTAAATTATTTTTAATATGCTCCATTATTTTCCAAACAGGAATATGAATGAATGTGTCCAGATCCCCTGTCAGGTGTTATTATATGTGTTTGTGCTGATGTCAAAAGCAATGTATACCCTGTTTGTAATTGTTTCAAAGACATCTATATCCTTTGTATAATGTTTTCAGTTTTAAAAAGGGATTTCAGTTTGTGCCTTGTCAGGTAAGGCATGAGTGTCACCTAGTGGCTTCTGTTGAAACAGCTAAAAGTTCAATAGAAACTGAAAGTGCCCAAAAATTAATTTAAATATATTGATGCAATTGTTTAATTTCATTATGAATACATCAAATAATCACTGCACCCGTTTACCAAGATATTTTGGAGCACTTCATGCTTCCTTCTGCTGAACAACTTTTTGAAGATGCTAATTTCATATTCCTGCAGGATTTGGCATCTGTCCACACTGCCAAAAGCACCAAAAGTTGGTTAAATGACCATGGTGTTGATGTGCTTGACTGGCCAGCAAACTCACCAGACCTGAACCCCAGAGAGAATCTATGGGCTATTGTCAAGAGGAAGATGAGAAACAAGAGACCAAACAATGGAGATGAGCTGAAGGCCACTGTAAAAAAAACCTTAGCAGTGCCACAAACTGATCACCTCGATGCCACGCCAAATTAAGGCAGTAATTAAAGCAAAAGGAGCCTCTACCAAGTATTGAGCACATGTACAATAAATGAACATTCTTTCCAGAAGGCCAAAAATTCACGTAAAATGTTTTTATTACGTCAAGTCCAAAGGAACCAAAACTCCATCGGTGACAGAATGGAGAAAAAAACCTTGGGAGAAACCAGGCTCAGTTGGGGGGCCAGTTCTCCTCTGACCAGATGAAACCAGTAGTTCAATTCCAGGCTGCAGCAAAGTCAGATTGTGCAGAAGAATCATCTGTTTCCTGTGGTCTTGTCCTGGTGGCCATCTGAGACAAGGTCTTTACAGGGGATCTGTATTTGGGGCTCTAGTTGTCCTGGTCCCCGCTGTCTTTCAGGCCTGTAGAGGTCCTTTCTAGGTGCCGATCCACCATCTGGTCTGGATACGTACTGGATCCGGGTGACTGCAGTGACCCTCTGATCTGGATACAGACTGGATCTGGTGGCTACGGTGACCTCGGGATAAGAAAGAAACAGACTAATATTAGCGTATGTGCCATTCTTCTAATGATGTAGCAAGTACACCGGGTGTCATGGGAAGTTTTCCCGGTTCCGGTTTACCTAATTAATGCAGCCTAAAAATCCTTTAACGGATTTGGATATTAGTATGTTATGTGTAAGCCAGGCTAAAGAGATGGGTCTTTAATCTAGATTTAAACTGCAAGAGTGTGTCTGCCTCCGGAACAATGTTAGGTAGGTTATTCCAGAGTTTAGGCACCAAATAGGAAAAGGATCTGCCGCCCGCAGTTGATTTTGATATTCTAGGTATTATCAAATTGCCTGAGTTTTGAGAACGTAGCCGACATGGAGGATCATAATGTAACAGGAGCTCATTCAAATACTGAGGTGCTAAACCATTCAGGGCTTTATAAGTACTAAGCAAGATTTTAAAATCTATACAATGTTTGATAAGGAGCCAGTGCAGTGTTGTCAGGACCGGGTTAATATGGTCATACTTCCTGGTTCTAGTAAGAACTCTTGCTGCTGCATTTTGGACTAGCTGTAGTTTGTTTACTAAACGTGCAGAACAACCACCCAATAAAGCATTACAATAATCTAACCTTGAGGTCATAAATGCATGGGTTAACATTTCTGCATTTGACATTGAGAGCATAGGCGGTAATTTAGATATATTTTTGATTTGGAAAAATGCAGTTTTACAAATGCTAGAAACATGGCTTTCTAAGAAAAGATTGCTATCAAATAGCACTCCTAGGTTACTAACTGATGATGAAGAATTGACAGATCAGCCATCAAGTCTTAGACAGCGTTCTAGGTTATTACATGCAGAGTTTTTAGATCCTGGCTATAATTAACACCTCTGTTTTTTCAGAATTTAGCAGTAAGAAATTACTCATCATCCAGTTTTTTATATCGACTATGCATTCCGTTAGTTTTTCAAATGTATTTGATTCGCCGGGCCGCGAAGAAATATAGAGCTGAATATCATCAGCTAACAGTGAAAGCTAACACCAAGTTTCCTGATGATATCTTCTCCCAAGGGTAACATATATTATTGGTCTTATGAGGTATTCTTATTTGCTGAGATAGTGAATTGGTGGATTTTTGTTAAATGTGAGCCAAAGATCATCGAGCCAAAGGGGATCATGCTCTCCTTCAGTATGTCACAGTACATGTAGCTCCAGTGCTGGCAGCACTCATGCAGCCCCAGACATGTCCCACCACAATGCTTGACTGTAGGCAAGACACACTTGTCTTTGTACTCCTCACCTGGTTGCCGCCATACACGCTTGACACCATCTGAACCAAATAAGTTTATATTTCCAGTAATCCATGTCCTTAGTCTACTTGTCTTCGGTGTGTATTGAGTTTGAGCTGCATCACGTTATTTTGTATAGACTATTTTTTATCTTAAAAATCTATTCTATACACCATCATTTTTGTTTCTATAACATGAATATATCCTCTATCGTATTCTACAACAAAAATAATCAGATAGCCTAGTTATTATTAGTTTTATTTTGATTTCCTGAGTCCACTATTTAGCTCATAGCCTGTTAGCATCACTAGCATGGTTGCCGCAAATGCTGCTTGCATTAATAATACTCTATTCACACACATTACCATTGCTTTACTCACTGTTTTTTGCTTTAATGGAGGATGCTCATGATCTTGATGTTTCTGCACAGATACCCACAATCCTGAAGGCCGACGAGAGCCCCAGAGCGGTCGTGCACGGAGCAGAGTGTAACCGTGACTTCTCTGTAGTTGTTTCTTGTCATTTCTAGTCTAGTCCAGTCCTGTCTAAGTAGTGTTTACACATTGAGCCTCAGTTTTGCTGTTGTGTTTACCTCTTCTGTGCTGTACCCAGCAATCTTGGTTGAGGGTTGCAGAGATCTTCTCATCTCGCCAGTTCTCCAGATCTCTCTGTACAAGAGCTGCCCGGATCTGCGGCTGATATCCTCTGTTACCGTTTTGAGAAGAAGCAGTCAAGCACCTGGAGTTACCTTTGTGAATTTTCAGTTCTGTTTATCAGCCTTGCGGCGCATACTTATTTGCTCATTAAAAGACTGTACCTGCTATCGTCTCTGGACCCCTCTGTCTCATTACAACAACACCCGTGGCTACGATCATCATATCAGGACCACTGCCCATGTATTGACGAGGACATGAAAGGTTCAGTAGACTTTTTGCTTTAAATGAATGGTAATTGCCATGGTGTAAAGATCAGAAACTGCTCTTTGTTAATAATTGGAATCTTTTCTGGGGGCGTCCTAGGCTTTTTCTCGCTGACGGCCTGCACCCCAGCAGAGTCGGAGCGGAGCTACTCTCGGGCAACATCTCCAGGCCACTTCGCTCCATATGACTAGTAAGCCAATTCTCAAATAACTCCTATGATGACTTTTGTTCCACATGCTGTAAGGGAAACAGGTCAATTTAGCTCAAAGGGAATCATTTAAGATTTAAAGGTAATTTGAACAGAATCACTGTTTCACGACTGCGAACAGACGCCCTGCGATTCACTGAACGAGCCGTTTAACATCAAATCTGCACTGGATATTAATATCCAAACTATAGTGTAAACACTATTAATTAGCACAGTAACAAGATCAGTAGTTTAAGACATTAACTTGTAAGAACAAAACACAAGATACTTCTCTTTTCAATATGAAAAAGGCTTGTTAGCTAAATCTAAGACATATAAACTAATCTAGCACATAAGCACACGCACTCATACATACATACAAGTTGCAGGAAGATAGAAAGTTAGGGAAGAATGAGTTTAAGAGAATGAAAATGTGGAATCCCAAGTTTATGCAATACGTGAAATTGCATAGACACGAACAACCATCAATCACTTAATTAACCCTCGCACTGAGTTCCTCAATGAGGTTAAAATTATATTAAATACACCAGTATGGATCAGAGTCTGGAGGTACTTGCATTGACTGTGTAAAGGGGGTTCCCTTTGTTGTTGTTGAAAAGGGGGTTTCCGAGGTTGCTGACTGGCTGGAAGTTCAGTGGTCGCTGAAGTGATGTCTTGGGAAGCCCGTGGTTGGGCGTTGGCTGACAATGCGGAGTTGTGTGGGCTGGTTGAAGTTGAACGGGCACGCGTGGTCAGACTCTGAGACACGTGAACTTAACTTAGAACATGAAACTCTCAAACGGAAAAGAAAATAATCTAAAGTAAAAGTACAGAAGTAAAGTTTGATGAGACTAAGTGTTGTTTCTTCTCATCGTGCCTAAGTAGCAGCAGGCGTGCAGACCGAAGCACGCTGGAACCGCGCTCAAAGAACGCTAACAGTGATGACTAAAAGCATGACTAAAAAGCAAACGCAAAAAGCAGACTAAAAGCATACTAAAAGCATACTAAAAGCATACTAAAAGCAGGCTAAAAGCAAGATTTGATGGTGTCCTAAGTATTTAAACTGGCCTGTTGGCCACACCTTAAATGTTGTCTTGACCAATTAGATATCGTCTTTGCTTGGGGTATCATAAATCATATGTTATCTTATCAAGCATGTGGTCCGAATTTTCCCGCTCTTGCAGGGTCTTATTTTGAACATGATTCCTATGACAAGAATATGATACATTTGACAAATAACTGATGGTCAGGACTGTTTCAAGCTAACAGATTCAAACACGTACATACAGTCGTGGCCAAAAGTTTTAAGAATTACATAAATATTAGTTTTCAAAAAGTTTGCTGCTAAACTGCTTTTAGATCGATTTGTTTCAGTTGTTTCTGTGATGTACTGAAATATAATTACAAGCACTTCATACGTTTCAAAGGCTTTTATCGACAATTACATGACATTTATGCAAAGAGTCAGTATTTGCATTACCTCTGCAATTCGACTGGGCATGCTCTCAATCAACTTCTGGGCCAAATCCTGACTGACTTCATCACTTCTTGGAGTTTGTCAGAATTAGTGGGTTTTTGTTTGTCCACCCGCCTCTTGAGGATTGACCACAAGTTGTCAATGAGATTACGATCTGGGGAGTTTCCAGGCCATGGACCCAAAATTTCAACATTCTGGTCCCCGAGCCACTTAGTTATCACTTTTGCCTTATGGCACGGTGCTCCATCGTGCTGGAAAATGCATTGTTCTTCACCAAACTGTTGTTGGATTTTTGGAAAAAGTTGCTGTTGGAGGGTGTTTTGGTACCAATCTTTATTCATGGCTGTGTTTTTGGGCAGAATTGTCAGTCAAGTCAAGTCAAGTCACCTTTATTTATATAGCACTTTAAACAAAATACATTGCGTCAAAGCAACTGAACAACATTCATTAGGAAAACAGTGTGTCAATAATGCAAAATAATAGTTAAAGGCAGTTCATCATTGAATTCAGTGATGTCATCTCTGTTCAGTTAATAGTGTCTGTGCAATTATTTGCAATCAAGTCAATGATATCGCTGTAGATGAAGTGACCCCAACTAAGCAAGCCAGAGGCGATAGCGGCAAGGAACCGAAACTCCATCGGTGACAGAATGGAGAAAAAAACCTTGGGAGAAACCAGGCTCAGTTGGGGGGCCAGTTCTCCTCTGACCAGACGAAACCAGTAGTTCAATTCCAGGCTGCAGCAAAGTCAGATTGTGCAGAAGAATCATCTGTTTCCTGTGGTCTTGTCCTGGTGGTCCTCTGAGACAAGGTCTTTACAGGGGATCTGTATCTGGGGCTCTAGTTGTCCTGGTCTCGGCTGTCTTTCAGGGCAGTAGAGGTCCTTTCTAGGTGCTGATCCACCATCTGGTCTGGATACATACTGGATCCGGGTGACTGCAGTGACCCTCTGATCTGGATACAGACTGGATCTGGTGGCTACGGTGACCTCGGAATAAGAGAGAAACAGACAAATATTAGCGTAGATGCCATTCTTCTAATGATGTAGCAAGTACATAGGGTGTTATGGGAAGTGTTTCCGGTTCCGGTTTACCTAATTAATGCAGCCTAAAAATCCTTTAACGGATAGCGGACTGTTCTTCTCCGCACAAGCCTTTTTCCAGATGTCCCAAACAATCGGAAAGGGGCTTCATCTGAGAATATGACTTTGCCCCAGTCCTCAGCAGTCCATTCACTATACTTTCTGCAGAAGATCAATCTGTCCCTGATGTTTTTTTTTTTGGAGAGAAGTGGCTTCTTTGCTGCCCTTCTTGACACCAGGCCATCTTCCAAAAGTCTTCGCCTCACTGTGCATGCAGATGCGCTCACACCTGCCTGCTGCCATTCCTGAGCAAGCTCTGCACTGGTGGCACTCCGATCCCGCAGCTGAATCCTCTTTAGGAGACGATCCTGGCACATGCTGGACTTTCCTGGTCGCCCTGAAGCCTTCTTTACAAGAATTGAACCTCTTTCCTTGAAGTTCTTTATGATCCTATAAATTATTGATTTAGGTGCAATCTTAGTAGCCACAATATCCTTGCCTGTGAAGCCATTTTTATGCAACTCAATGATGGCTGCACGCGTTTCTTTGCAGGTCACCATGGTTAACAATGGAAGAACAATGATTTCAAGCATCACCCTCCTTTTAACATGTCTGCCATTCTAACCCAATCAGGCTGACATAATGATCTCCAGCATTGTGCTCGTCAACGTTCTCACCTGAGTTAACAAGACGATTACTGAAATGATCTCAGCAGGTCCTTTAATGACAGCAATGAAATGCAGTGGAAAGGGTTTTTTGGGATTAAGTTAATTTTCATGGCAAAGAAGGACTATGCAATTCATCTGATCACTCTTCATAACATTCTGGAGTATATGCAAATTGCTATTATAAAAACTTAAGCAGCAACTTTTCCAATTTCCAATATTTATGTAATTCTCAAAACTTTTGGCCACGACTGTACTAAACATGAATATATATCCTTAAGCTATCCAATAGTTATTAAAATACATACTCAATAAGTGATTATAAACATGATCGTCAAATGTGCGGGTTACATATAAATGAATATGGAGTTAAGCAATGGACTGATATTCATTTAGAAGTCCTTTTGAGTTCATTAAAAGACAGTTCTTGTGCAGTTCTCTGACAAAGATTTCTATGGAGACCAGAGGTTAAAAGGCCCCCTTGGGAATTTCAGTCTGGTTCTGCTAGGTGAGGGAAGTCAATCCAAGGATCCTGTGTAGTTTACATGTGATGTCCGGCGTTGCATCTCAATTACTTGCCCCAAATTTGACAATCTCTTCTCCAAACTGAAATTGTCAATAATTGTTCTAATGGAGTTAATGTCGAAAGCTGTTCTGTGAAAGAGTTGGTTAGTTGGTTAAATAGTTTCTGACTTGTGGCACTAGGAATGAATTACAACATCCTGTTGCCTTTCTGAGGAATTCGGCTCGTGTTTCAACCACAGTCCTAATCGACTCTTTAATTTGTCTGGTTCGGGTCTGATACGCTACATCTTCCCCTTTCGATCGGTGAGTTGTTTAGTTGAAGACATCGTCGATTGCTTGACAAACAAAGGCAGAAGAAGCAGACAAACACAGCAAACAACAAGACAACACCTCCATGACAATTACTGTACTGGTGCAGGCATGAGGTTATTTAGGTACACGTGGTTGAGTTCAATTAGTCAATGTAGTTTAGCACATTGAGGATAGTTTAGATAGTTTTGGAAATCGTTGTTTTATTTTGATTCATCAGTCAAATTTGTGGTTAACTTTGTTTGGTTCTTCTAGGTTGTCTCAATTTACACGTTTACCGTTAGTTTTCTAGTAACCTCATTTACAATGAAAATAATTGACCTATCATGCATGGAGCTCTCTGGCTTGCATTCAGTTTAGAGTGGCTGGTCGATATTAGGTATGGCGAGTCAATCCTAATATCAGACCTTCGACCATTGCAGGGTGTCTAGGTGTTTCACCTACTCAGGAAAGAGGGATCAGAGAGAAAAGATCAAAACAAAACAAAGCTGCTGTGGGTTTTCCTAACATGGCTTACAACTACTATTGAGCTAGGATGTCATGTGCAGCTAGTGTGTCATGTACCTTAACTTCGTGTCAGGTGTTCTACCTATTGTGAGGATGGCTGCACGTTTCTTCATGGTGGGTATATGTAACTTTGTTACGCTAAAAGTTGGATATTCTACCTGTGGAAAGAATATGTTTGTTGAATGTGTTATCAGTAGATGTGGTTACCTCTGGCTATAGGTAATGTTGTGTGTGTTAGTGGTGTAGTGTATGTGTGGTCAGATCTGTTCAAGTCTGTGTTGCCCCCCCCCCCCTTTTTCTAGTATGTCCCTGAAGACTGGCTCTCTGCATCCTTGGCTTGGATGAGGGCGTGTCCATGGTCTAATGGGGGTCAGTCCAGCAAGGCAGGCAGTTCTTTAGCAGACAGTCGGAGGCAGTTTGGCATGGCTGTGTGAAGCTGGGTTGCAAAACTTTGTCTCCTATGTTGCATTCTTCTTGTGATGCCTTCTGGCTGTAGCAGTCTTTCTGACCTTCTGTGCTCTGGTGGTTGCTGTTGCACAGACAGGGAATGTGGTTCTTTGAGTTTGAGTTCATTTGACAGTTTGTTAGTGAGCGTTGGGTGACTGAGGCGCTGTTCTTTTGTACCTCAGATGTTTCCATCAACGGTTGGCCATGAAAGACTTGCTCGTTCCGGGTGGTTGCTGAACAGGTGCTTGTCATCTCTGATGTGGTGCACCAGGTGATCACCGGCCTTTCGTTCTGTCGCTGGTCACAGCGAGCATGACTCAACTTTGTGGTCATATGCATGAAACTGGTCTTGAAGGAACTCTTTCAGTTGTCTCATGACTTGTTCCATGTCTTCTGAAGGTAAGTGATCATGTTCTTGTGCATACTCAGCACTGTGCATGTCTGAGTGGTGCTGAGGTGGGTTTTGTTGTTGCTTACCCACCCAAGTTGCTCTTGGATGAGTCCCATGATTACCTTTGGACGTCTGGTTAGGTTTCCAGATGTTCTTATCCTTTTGGTTTCTCGAGAAGCGTGGCTGGTCCCATGGATTTTTCCAGCGGTTGGGCGGAGAACCGTTGTGGAAATGGGTGTCACGTTCTCTGTGCTCTTGATGGAAGACTCACGCAACTGTTGGATGGTCATTGAGTTCGGACAGGCCATGACACCGAGATGGTGACTGACTCCAAGGTGCAGATTTCTTAGGAAGAGGCTTTTGAAGTTCACATCTTCTTCAAGGTTGGGCTGGTTGTGTGCACCAAAGTAGGCTTGTCGGAGTCGGTTGTAGTAAGCTTGTGGAGCCTCTTGTCGACCTTGTTTGGTTTCCAAGGCTGTCAACAGTCCATGTTCAGACTCTGGGTCTGTAAACTCTTTAATCAGGACCTCACGAAGTCGCTGGTAGTTTGACTTTGTTTGACTGGGCTGTCGATCTAGAAAGTTTCGTACCTCGGGACTGGTTGTGGCTCTAAGGATGTATAACCGGTCTCTGTCAGTCACATGAGGTCTCATTTTCAGATGAAATTCAATATCTCACAGGTAAGCCTGGATGTCATGGTCCTCTGTGGAGATCAGGTTGAACCTACTGATGTTTTCAGACAGCTTGTTGAGGTCTTTGATGGTCATCCCGTGTGCAGCTCCATGGTCTTGGATGGGAGGTTTTCTTTTGTTGGCAGGAAAGGGTTGTGTGGCAAAGGCAGGTGAGGTTTTGGGTTGTGGCCGTTCGCTCCTTTTGTCATATACCAGTTCTTGGACATGGGACTCTGCTATGCTCAGCAGTGATGAGGCTAAGATGTTTCTCTTTCCTTGGCTCTTGTTTCTGCTTGTAAGCATTTTGGAGTTCTTTTCTGACCATGTAGAGCTCATCGTTGGTATCGTCTAGTTGTTGGGTCAGATTGTCCGTTTCAGTCCTGTACCTTTCAAGGTGTTCTTCCAAAGCACTAATTTCAGAATTCTTGTTTCTAATGTCTAGCTTGGCTTTCTCTAGTAGCTGTTCTGCATACTGAAGTCTGTTTACCAGGTCTTTCTGAGCAGCCGTTGCATGTTGCTGGTCGAGCTGAGCTGCTGCCAGGGCTGCTTAAAGCTTCTTAACTTGTTCCGTTGTTTCCTGCTCCCTCTCGCTGGGTGCTTTGAGTTGATCTTTAACTTTCACTTCCAGCTTGTCTATGCGACATTGAGCACGTGTCAGCTCCTCTTGAAGGTGGTTGATGTGCTTGTCGCTCAGTTTCAGCTGGGTTGTGAAGGCATAGCTTAGGGAGCTGGTAATCTTGACTAGCTCCTCATGGTTGTTGTTCTGGCTTGAATCTTGTGTCAGGAATTTTCTCAGGATTAGGATTATTATTAAAAATAATAACAGTAAAAATGTCTTTGGAGTGAGGCTGTCTGTCATGCCTCTCAGCCAAGTGTTCACATCCTCCCCATGGGCAATGGGGTCTGCAGTCTGCGGCATGTTGGCACGCTGGGGAGAAGAGAGACTGACACAGATCTGTGTGGAGTAAAAATCTATGTGTGGTGGGACAACTAAGTGTTGTGTCAGTGATTTTGAACCACTAGTGAAGTGTGGTGATGACTGTGTTGGTCTCGGGGTGTCTAAGTAGACTAGAGATGCGAAGACTTTGTCACTCTAATGAGGAAGAGGAAAAGAGAAAAAGAGGTGAAAAACAAATTAAATTACAAGCAAAATTTCTGTTTTTCAAATTAGGAAAATTATTTTTTCCCAATTAAATGTTATCAAGAAGGTAAACCATATTATTAAATCTCTTTTTTTGGACAAAAGAATACAATAATAATGCTGATATCTCTTTCCTTAGTCTGACAGGATTGACACCATACACCTTACACTTGAACCGCTCACCAGGGAGGCTGCGAAGGCGACAGTTGTTCAACACGCATCTCTATTAAATTGATCTCAATGTTGGATGAGATGCAAAAACTTTTGCTTTCCAAATGTAGGGAGGTTAGGAAGAACAAAGGAGAGGTTGATTATAATCAAATTCATAAGGATGATTCGTCTTCTTTGACGCAATTGTGTATTTCATTCACTTAGAATTGATTGATGGTTCTTACATGTCCCTAAAAATGTTAAAAGTGAAGAGGAAAGGAAAGGAGAGAGAGGACGGAGACAGTAAGTCTCAGTAGCAGTTATCTCAATTACGAGGAGAGCGTTGTTTTAGTTGCTGCACAACTAATCAAACAAAATAAACTTTAAGTGAAAGTGTTGTCTTTCTAATTTATTTGAACTCATAGTGAGGGATAACAATGGCTCAGGTGTGTTGTTCCCAAGCTAGGATACACAGAGTAAAGAAATGGTAAGAAAAAGTAAAATTAAAAGTAATAAATGGGCAAAATGAGCAAAAATGAAATTAAATAGAGGAAATCAGTAAATAAAACAATAGTGGTTAAGTGTATAACCAAACCAGGAAGAAAGAGGGGTAAAATGCAATCAAATAAGTATAGGTCTGAATAGCATATATTCAGATGGGTAATAAAATAAAATAAAGTTCAAGGATTATTCATGCCTAAAATAATTAGGCCCAAAAGAGAATACTAGAAGTAAAGATCATATGAAATGATCTGAGAGGGAAATTTTGAATGATTCAAAATAAATTTAATGTTTCAATTAAATTTGAATTTGACACAATAATTGTGAGTCAGTATTTCCCTTTCTAGTAAAATGAAAATAAGTGGTATAGTGAGAAAAGAGAGCAATAAAAGAGAGAAAGAGACCAACAATTGTTAGTTAAGATGTTTAAAGGGTTAAATCACTTCAGCATTGCCCAAACGTACCCTATTCAACCACTGGATGTTAATGCTAACGGCTAACCTTTGAGGCTAGTGGCTTTAGCATAGACTTCAATGTAAATACAGCTGTTTCGATAGCTTAGCAACACCGTGGAGTTTTTTTACACTAGCGTTGATGCGCTGCGCGTGCGCAGTTCAAAGTTGCTCTGGAAGTACGTTAAGACTTCCGTGTTACGGTCGTAACTGTGGCAACCAAAACAAACTTTAGTGTACTAGCGCTAGAACCGTTGCATCACAAGTACAGTTAAGCATGTTACATTAAATGTTGGCTCATTTTAACACTGTACAAATAACAACACCGATTTTGGTTGGTTTTGCGATGTGGCACTTAAACTCTCAGTTCGTATAGAGTTAAATTTATCTTAATTCAAATAGCAGCTTCTTGCTGTAATTAAGGGAACACAGTAATAGCGATCTCAGCCGATCTGAATCTCCGTGCCAGTTTCTCTGGACACAAACACAACAGGATTTCTACGCTGTTGGTACACAGTTTAAATTTACTTGATCAAGCTTTTAAAACACTCCCATTCAAATAACTCTCGGACACACGCAGTGTTACGCGAGATTGCATTCACCTTGTGAACGGACACAAACAGGCAAACATTATTCTCTAATGTTTAACTCAGGGGAGTCAAATATCAAATTTGATTCGCCAGTGGAACACGCACTGGCAATATAACTATGAAAACTTAGGCTTTGATAAATACATTGAGGAACATGCTCAAAACTATTCTTTATTCACCGATTTATTTCCCTTTGAATAACTACAGTTTAGCTCCGTTCAGCGAACGGTGACTGAGATAGTATAGCATTTGAGAGGCACTGGAACATGCAGTGAAATCAAATCAGCTATAAACAAGGCATTACAAAAATAAGGAACACGCTCAATTTCTACCTTATTGTACGCTCTCAGATGTTTACGTTTAAGTTCATTTACTGCTGTTAACAATGGAGAGGCAGACTCGAGTTACAGTCCCCTCTGCTTTCATTCATTTAAGCGGGCGCGCGTTGCTTACGTCACGGGTCACACACACACACACACACACACACACACACTTGTCTCAACACAGCTTAATTTTCATCCGCAACAAAAGAAAATATTTAATAATTTGGTTTATGCTCACAATTTAGATTAAACTGCCTGCATTCTCCACCATAATATGTAAAGGAAACGGGTCAATTTAGCTCATTATAAATATGATAGTCAAATGTGTGGGTTACATATAAATGAATATGGAGTTAAGCAATGGACTGATATTCATTTAGAAGTCCTTTTGAGTTCATTAAAAGACAGTTCTTGTGCCATTCTCTGACAAAGATTTCTGTGGAGACCAGAGGTTAAAAGGCCCCCTTAGGAATTTCAGTCTGGTTCTGCTAGGTGGGGGGAAGTCAATTCAAGGATCTTGTTTATTACTCTCATGGGTTTACATGTGATGTCCGGAATTGCATCATTAATTACTTGCCCCAAATTTTACAATCTCTTCTCCGAATTCAAATTGTCAATAATTGTTCTAATGGTGTTAATGTCGAAAGCTGTTCTGTGAAAGAGTTGGTTGGTTGGTTAACTAGTTTCTGACTTGTGGCACTAGGAATGAATTACAACATCCTGTTGCCTTTCTGAGGAATTTGGCTCGTGTTTCAACCACAGTCCTGATCGACTCTTTAATTTGTCTGGTTCGGGTCTGATACGCTACTCAGCTTAAATGATAGAAGTACTTGCACTGTCCAGGGCCGTATTAAGAATTCCTAGAATAATTAGTTTTTAATATTCAACAGTCAATGTTCTTCTGTATCTAAATGCAAAAAATGTCATACTTGTTTGAAATAAGCAGACTACTGTGGTAACAAATCTGAATATTATCTTGTGCCCATCTTTTGATTATTTTAACAAAAGAAACAATTAAATATATAGGTCTGTGGCCCTTGGCTTTATATTGTTGGCAGAATTCTGCCCATGGCAAAAACTAATTGAGGAACCCTGCTCTATGAACACTTGACTTGACTTGGGCAAATTTATGGGGATGAATTTATGTTTTATTAAAAAAAATATGCAAATCAGGTGTCATTGAGACAAAGAAACACTTTCCCGCTGAAACTATATGCCCCGTTATTGGTCAAGCAAACCAAAAGGGGTGTTACTGGGAAACCAGATAAAACCTCTTCCACACCAAAAAAGTGGAATTCTCTTAACTTGCGGTTCCCTGGAGACACCCATCACCTTGGACACCTCGCGACTCCCCTTCGGGGGAAGGGGAGTCTGATCTTCTGCAGTTTTCAGCAACTTTGTTTCTGTTTAGTCTGATATTGCATGTTCCCCTGTAGTGTAGTTTAATAAACAACCATATGTATACACACTTGGATGTCAAGTCAAGTCACCTTTATTTATATAGCGCTTTAAACAAAATACATTGCGTCAAAGCAACTGAACAACATTCATTAGGAAAACTAATGAAAAAATTCATTAGTGTGTCAATAATGCAAAAATGATAGTTAAAGGCAGTTCATCATTGAATTCAGTGATGTCATCTCTGTTCAGTTAAATAGTGTCTGTGCATTTCTTTGCAAATCAAGTCAACGATATCGCTGTAGATGAAGTGACCCCAACTAAGCAAGCCAGAGGTGACAGCGGCAAGGAACCGAAACTCCATCGGTGACAGAATGGAGAAAAAAACCTTGGGAGAAACCACGCTCAGTTGGGGGGCCAGTTCTCCTCTGACCAGACGAAACCAGTAGTTCAATTCCAGGCTGCAGCAAAGTCAGATTGTGCAGAAGAATCATCTGTTTCCTGTGGTCTTGTCCTGGTGGTCCTCTGAGACAAGGTCTTTACAGGGGATCTGTATCTGGGGCTCTAGTTGTCCTGGTCTCCGCTGTCTTTCAGGGATGTAGAGGTCCTTTCTAGGTGCTGATCCAGCATCTGGTCTGGATACGTACTGGATCCGGGTGACTGCAGTGACCCTCTGATCTGGATACAGACTGGATCTGTTGGCTACGGTGACCTCGGAATAACAGAGAAACAGACAAATATTAGCGTAGATGCCATTTTTCTAATGATGTAGCAAGTACATTATGTTATGGGAATTGTTTCCGGTTCCGGTTTACCTAATTAATGCACCCCTAAAAATCCTTTAATGGATTTGGATATTAAAAGCATATTAGTATGTTATGTGTAAGCCAAGTTAAAGAGATGGGTCTTTAATCTAGATTTAAACTGCAAGAGTGTGTCTGCCTCCCGAACAATGTTAGGTAGGTTATTCCAGAGTTTAGGTGCCAAATAGGAAAAGGATCTGCCGCCTGCAGTTGATTTTGATATTCTAGGTATTATCAAATTGCCTGAGTTTTGAGAACGTAGCGGACGTAGAGGATTATAATGTAAAAGGAGCTCATTCAAATACTGAGGTGCTAAACCATTCAGGGCTTTATAAGTAATAAGCAAGATTTTAAAATCTATACCATGTTTGATAGGGAGCCAGTGCAGTGTTGACAGAACCGGGCTAATATGGTCATACTTCCTGGTTCTAGTAAGAACTCTTGCTGCTGCATTTTGGACTAGCTGTAGTTTGTTTACTAAGCGTGCAGAACAACCACCCAATAAAGCATTACAATTATCTAACCTTGAGGTCATAAATGCATGGATTAACATTTCTGCATTTGACATTGAGAGCATAGGCCGTAATTTAGATATATTTTTTAGATGGAAAAATGCAGTTTTACAAATGCTAGAAACGTGGCTTTCTAAGGAAAGATTAGGATCAAATAGCACACCTAGGTTCCTAACTGATGACGAAGAATTGACAGAGCAACCATCAAGTCTTAGACAGTGTTCTAGGTTATTACAAGCGGAGTTTTTAGGTCCTATAATTAACACCTCTGTTTTTCCAGAATTTAGCAGTATGAAATTACTTGTCATCCAGTTTTTTATATCGACAATGCATTCCATTAGTTTTTCAAATTGGCGTGTTTCACCGGGCCGCGAAGAAATATAGAGCTGAGTATCATCAGCATAACAGTGAAAGCTAACACCATGTTTCCTGATGATATCTCCCAAGGGTAGGAGATATGTTAAGAGCAGATCATTTGTAACTCTAAGGAGAGCAGTCTCAGTACTATGATACGGTCTAAATCCTGACTGGAAATCCTCACATATACCATTTTTCTCTAAGAAGGAATATAATTGTGAGGATACCACCTTTTCTAGTATTGTACAGAAAAGGGAGATTCGAGATTGGTCTATAATTAACTAGTTCTTTGGGGTCAAGTTGTGGTTTTTTGATGAGAGGCTTAATAACAGCCAGTTTGAAGGTTTTGGGGACATATCCTAATGACAATGAGGAATTAATAATAGTCAGAAGAGGATCTATGACTTCTGGAAACACCTCTTTTAGGAGCTTAGATGGAATAGGGTCTAAAATAAATGTTGTTGGTTTAGATGATTTAACAAGTTTATGCAATTCTTCCTCTCCTATGGTAGAGAATGAGTGGAACTGTTCCTCAGGGGGTCTATAGTGCACTGTCTGATGTGATACTGTAGCTGACGGCTGAATGGTTGCAATTTTATCTCTAATAGTATCGATTTTAGAAGTAAAGTAGTTCATAAAGTCATTACTGCTGTGGTGTTGGGAAATGTCAACACTTGTTGAGGCTTTATTTTTTGTTAATTTAGCCACTGTATTGAATAAATACAATAGTCATTAGCATCTATTTTCTCTGCAATGTAGTTTGATTTATAAAATGAAACAAACCGTAGATCCAGATCTATGGAATTACATTTGCTTCAATAAAAATGAATGAAACTTTATAAAACTGAACGTAACTTTTTCAGAAGCTATCAAAAATATGACAAAAAACATTACAAAACATTACAAAAGATGAAAATCACAATAAAAATGTAAAAAAATAACACAGTCGCCCAAATTTAACAGGCTCTTCAAATATACTTTTTTCAAAGATTCGTTTTCGCTAATCTTGGATTCTGAATGCATTGCCACAGATTTCGCTTACGTTTCGCAGTTTTCCGTTTGGTGTTTTGACACAAACCTCTTGTGGGGGCGGGGTTAACAGTGATCTACTCTGATTGGATAATGAGCTTTTGATGGACAGGTGCTCTCTGACCGGGAAGTACAGACGTCACTCAGTGGTGCGCATATTGGAAAGCTCTCGCGATGATTTGTATTACTAAATATGTAAATAATATTTGACCTTCGATCGTCTCAGTCTGTAACGATGAGCTCTAGTCCTTCAAGGCAGCTTGAAGTAATCTTGTGTTACTGAATGACTATAATTACCCGCAAAAAACTGTAGCACACTATAACATGAAAAACTTGTATCGATGTTATTGGTTACTTCAGTAACACAAGCTTACTTCAAGCTGCCTTGGAGGAAAAGCGGAGGAGGAAGACGATGCCGCTCCGTGTCTCCTGAGAGCTCATCTTTACAGACTGAGACAATCGAAGGTCAAATATTATTTACATATTTAGTAATACAAGGCACGACGTGTTGCATACAAATCACCGCGAGAGCTTTTTTTTCATTTATTTTTTTATTAATGCAGAGAACAAAAACATACAAAAGTATAAACATACATCACATAATATCAACCACAAAAAAACAATAAAGAATAAAATAGAACTAAAGAAAAGAGGGCCAAAATCTAAACACAATTACACATGATCAAAGGCAGAGCAAATTCTAACAGTCCTTATAGCTTTCTTATTAGTAGATACTGAGATTACATTCAAATTGTTTTCGATTTCTTTTAGAAAAACATAGAAGACAGGTTTACAGTTGGAGTATTTGCATTTGTGAATGTGAAATTTGTTTAGATTCAAGTTTATTTGTATAGCGCTTTTTACAATACAAATCGTTTTAAAGCAACTTTACAGAAAATTATGTTTCTACAATATTTAGTAATAGCTTATAAGTGGTGACTGTCAGTTTGTGCACGTATGAAAGGATTTTTAGAAAAATGTATACAAGACTTAGCCAGACGATGAACATTATTAATATTATTAATAATTAATAATTATTATATGATGCAGTCACACTTGCAGCAATATTTGTTAGTTCTGTTTGTTGATTTAGGGTTAGCATCATCTGGGGTCCTCTGAGGGTCAGCATCATCTCTTCTCAGGTATTCTGGATCCAGACTGGAGCTTGTGTAAATCCTAGTTACCATGGGATGTAAATCCTGTGGCAAAACATAGAAACAAATAGAGACATCATTAGCATAGCTGCTGATCCAACAAAGTAAAATTAATTAGTTTAACCCAAGCTAAAGAATAAGAATGCGCATTTGATCAGATGCAACTACACTCACAATTTAAGATACATTATTCAAATGCTTGGCGAAAGAGATGCGTTTTTAATCTAGATTTAAACAGAGAGAGTGTGTCTGAACCCCAAACATTATCAGGAAGGCTATTCCAGAGTTTGGGAGCCAAATGTGAAAAAGCTCTACCTCCATTAGTGGACTTTGCTATCCTAGGAACTACCAAAAGTCCAGCGTTTTGTGACCTTAGGGAGCGTGATGAATTATAACGTTGTAGAAGGCTAGTTAGGTACGCAGGAGCTAAACCATTAGGGCCTTATAGGTAAGTAATGATAATTTGTAACTGATACGGAACTTAATAGGTAGCCAGTGCAGAGATTGTATTATTGGGGTAATATGATCATATTTTCTTGACCTGGTAAGGACTCTAGCTGCTGCATTTTGGACTACCTGTAGCTTGTTTATTGAAGAAGCAGGACAACCACCTAGAAGTGCATTACAATAGTCCAGTCTAGAGGTCATAAATGCATGAACTAGCTTTTCTGCATCAGAAACAGATAACATGTTTCGTAGCTTGGCAATGTTTCTAAGATGGGAGAATGCAGTTTTTGTAACATGGGAAATATGATTTTCAAAAGACAAGTTGCTGTCTAATATAACACCGAGATTTTTGACTGTAGAGGAAGTAACAGTACATCCGTCTAGTTGCAGATTGTAATCTACAAGATTCTGTGTAGTGTTTTTTGGCCCAATAATTAATATCTCTGTCTTATCCGAATTTAATTGGAGAAAATTATTTGTCATCCAATCTTTTACATTTTTAACACACACTGTTAGCTTAGATACTTTAGAAGTTTCATCTGGTCTCGTTGAGATATATAGCTGAGTATCATCAGCATAACAGTGGAAGCTAATTCCGTATTTTCTAATAATATTACCAAGGGGCAACATGTATATTGAAAATAGAAGGGGACCTAGGACATATCCTTGTGGCACTCCATATTTTACTGATGATAAATGAGAGGACTCCCAATTTAAATAAACAAAATGGTAGCGATCGAACAGGTAGGAACTAAACCATCTTAGAGCCTGCCCTTGAATACCTGTATAGTTTTGTAATCAATCTATGAGTTAGTCATGATCGATGGTGTCGAACGCAGCACTAAGATCAAGTAAGACTAGAAATGAGATGCAGCCTTGATCTGACGCAAGAAGCAGGTCATTTGTAATTTTAACAAGTGCAGTTTCTGTGCTATGGTGTGGCCTGAAACCTGACTGAAATTCCTCATACAGATCATTTTTGTGCAGGAAGGTGTTCAATTGAGCAGACACAACTTTTTCTAAAATTTTTGAAATAAATGGAAGATTTGAAATAGGCCTATAATTTGTAATCCTATATTTGTAAAGCACTGCAGTTTTTCTTTGGGTGCGATGAATGAAACTGAAGTGTTAGACGCTGTAGAATCTACATTCGCTATTGTATTTCTAATGTTATCTATTTTATCAGTGAAGAAATTCATAAAGTCATTACTATAAAACGTTGGTGGAATATTTGAATCAGGTGGCGTCTGGTAATTTGTTAATTTAGCCACTGTGCTAAATAAAAACCTTGGATTGTTTTGGTTATTTTCTATGAGTTTGTGTATATGCTCTGCCCTAGCAGCTTTTAGAGCCTCTCTATATATGGACATACTGTTTTTCCATGCAATTCTAAAAACTTCCAAGTTAGTTTTTCTCCATTTGCGTTCAAGACTACGAGTTACTTTCTTGAGAGAGTGAGTATTACTGTTATACCATGGCACAGTACGTTTTTCTCTAACCTTTTTCAATTTGATGGGGTCAACAGCTTCTAATGTATTAGAGAAAATAGTGCCCATGTTGTCAGTCATTTCGTCTAATTCATGTGTATTTTTGGGTACAAATAGCAGTTGAGCTAGATCAGGCAGGTTATTTGCGAATCTATCTTTGGTGACTGGAACAATAGTTCTGCCCAGACGGTAATGCAGAGACATATAGTTAATATCAGTGATACGCAGCATGCACGATACAAGGAAATAGTCTGTAACATCATCACTTTAAGGTATGATATCTATAGCAGTAAGATCGATTCCATGTGATATAATGTACTGAGAAGCCTGGCAAAATTTTACACTTGACAAACACACCAATATCATCCCAAATTTTCTGAGTGTAGTTACATGACCAAAATAAGTGTACAGTTTCTTCAGAACTCAAAACAAAAAGAGCATGTAAGATCAATGTCAGCTTTAAATCTTTGTATAAACTTCTTTACAGGGTAGAACCTGTGTATAAGCTTAAAATTAATTTCTTTAATTTTGTCTGTGAAAAATAATTTTTGCGGTAGAGACCAGATTTAATCACAGCGAGAGGTTTCCAAATATGCGCGCCACTGAGTGGCGTCTGTACTTCCCGGTCAGAGACCGCCTTGTGGACATAAATCTGTGCATCCTCTGTTTGCGTATCCTGTGCGCTTTTGTCATTGGCGGAGCAGTCGGTCAATCCCACCTTTCCAGTAAATACGACTTGTGATTGGACTGTACGTCAGCAGACAGCAAAGCATTGGCCAAGAGCAGAAGGCCCTCCCTCCAGGCTTTTTTTTATTTGTGAGGTTGCGAAGCTTCATTTTCCCTCAGTCTGAGTTTCAGAGTCTCAGAGCAGAGCTGCGTGACAACACTGCCACAAATCACGTAAGACGCAAGCTCGCAACTGTGTGTGCGTATCTCCGCAAAGTGGGTGTTGTAAACTCAGCTCTGAAAAAATAGTCTGCAATAGGAGTGAAAATGTAATGTAATGTAATAAGTTTCGCCCTTTCGAACCTCAGTTTTCAGAGTTTGAAAACTTTTTTTCACCTATTCGCGCACCAGTTTTCAGATCACTATTTACAAGGTTTCAAATCTTGAAAACAAACTATACACTGGGAGAACAGTGACAAATTCGAAACTCTGAAAAAATGATTGCACAACACCATAAAAAAAGAGTGTTGCACTTCTGAAGAGGGAAAACTCAAAAACAAAATTACGTTTGAAGAGATTTAATTTTTTTTACCACTTTGCAAGCCTGCAAAGCTCTGTTTTCAGAGTTTCAAAAAAAAATTTCACACATTCGCACACCAGTTTTCAGATCACCATTTACAAGGTTTCAAACCTGGAAAACAATATAATACAGTGGGAGAACACTGACAAATTTGAAACTCTGAAAAATTATTTGCGCAACATCGTAAAAAAATGTTGCATTTCTGAAGAAGAAAATCAAAAAACAACATAATGTTTGCAGAGATATTTTTATTTTTTTTACATTTTGCAAGCTTGCAAATCTTATTTTTTGATCTTGCAAAACTTTTTTTTGTAAGATTTTGAGTTTTCGAACACTTAGTTTCAACCTTTCAGACCTGTATTTTCAGTTTTGAATCATGGCAGCATTTAAATCCCATACGCCCCCACGAGAGGTTTGTGTCAAAACACCAAACGAAATACTGTGAAGCAAAAGCAAAATCTGTGTCAATGCATTAAGAATCCATGATTAGCAAAAACGAATCTTTGAAAAACATTAACAAAGAATGAAGCATATTTGAAGAGCCTGTTAAATTTGTGCGACTGAGTTTATTTATTTTTTTCATTTTCATTGTTTTTCTTCTTTTGTAATGGCATATGTTTGATAGTTTTTGAAAAAGTTACATTCAGTTTTATAAAGTTATGTTCATTTTTATTGAACCAAATGTAATTCCATACAGATCGCTCCACGAATGTAAGCTCATCTGTCCATCTAATTTTCAACTGATTTATGAATAAGAATGGAAAATGACCACTCCACTTCACATTATCGTCCAATGAAATTTGAACATATTGTGCCAGATCATGATTGGTTGGTGTATTATATGACTAACAGGCATTGATGAATTATGTAATAATTAAATCGACACACTAGCTTTGATTATTGATGATTTTTTTTTTTCTTCCGGCGACCCAAAGGCACTCACTGAAAGTGAATATCAGTCAGTAAAGCAAAGCACACACAATCACAATGCCTCAGATTTACAGATATGTACAAATAAACAGGAAATTTCTGACTTTTTAGCGATTAATTACAGTTTTCTACACATTGCCATGTGTAGGGGCACTTTTGAATCATTTTTAAAAGGGGCAGGGACTTGAATCTCTATAGCCAACCGCCCTCCACCCCTGCATGTGCCTGTAGCATTTGTGTCTATTGTTTCAGTGTGATAAAGCAGCGAAATGTATTTATTTTATTGTTGTTGATGATAATATTTAACATATACCGTTAGATTTTAGGATAGGAATCATGACTAAAATATTTTAAAATGCTATTAAAATAATAAAAATATTAAATAATATAATATAAATAATTTAAAAGTTTGTTAACCTTTTTCAACCATTTAGCATTAAACATTTTTAACGTTGGTTTCGTTAAAACAACTGACCTTATTTCAACCATATTTCAACGTTGACGGTCGGTCGTGTGTCAGCTGTTTTTCAACCTTTCAGTTTTAAACATTGTATCAACGTTGTTTCAACATTGAAACCACCACTGACCTTATTTCAACCATATTTCAACGTTGAAAGTTGGTCATGTGCTGGAAGTTTTTCAACTGTTAAGCTTTAAATGCTTAACAGTATCGGCGCACTCTCGACGAGTGGCGCCGATACAGGATGGCTGCCTCCGTGACGTGCTCTGCAGTTGTTTTTGTGTTTTTGTTAGTTTGTCCTGTCTTTAGTTATATTCCTGCAATCAGTTTCACCAGGGACGAATTGCTGGATATTCGGCAACACACATCTCCCGATATTTCACCGGTTTTCGACTATTCTGATGTTTTGCTGGACATTCTTGTCGGCAGAGCGGCTGCCCTGATCACACGCTTCAAGAGGACGCGCAGACGGGGAAAAAGAGCTGGCGCGCTCGTGAGACTCAGAAAACGCGGATTTCGAACGCCGTTGCCTAGCATCCATCTGGCAAATCTCCGCTCTCTACCCAACAAAACGGACGAACTGCTTCTGCTCTCTCGGACAAATAAAGATTTCTCTCACTCTGCTGCTCTGTGTTTCACGGAAACTTGGCTGAATGACACCATACCGGACAGCGCGCTCCATCTGCCGGACTTTCAGCTGTTTAGAGCGGATCGCGACGCAGAGTCAACGGGGAAATCGCGCGGCGGCGGGACATGCTTTTACATCAATGAACGGTGGTGTACAGATGTAACTGTATTAAAGAAGACGTGCTGCTCAAATCTCGAAACGCTCTTCATTAACTGCAAGCCGTTCTATTCGCCGCGGGAGTTTCACTCGCTCATTCTGGTGAGTGTTTACATCCCTCCTCAAGCGCACGTGAGCTCAGCTTTACAGAAACTCGCTGAGCAGATCACAGAGACAGAACAACAACACCCAGACTCTGTTTTAATCATTCTTAGGGACTTTAATAAAGCCAATCTCTCCCGTGAACTGCCAAAATACAGACAGCATGTTACTTGTCCCACAAGAGACAGTAATATATTGGATCACTGTTACACAACAATAAAGGATGCATTTCACTCTGTTCCACGAGCAGCTTTGGGACGTTCTGATCACCTTCTGGTTCATCTTATACCGACCTACAGGCAGAAACTAAAATCAGCTAAACCTGTATTAAGGACTGTAAAAAGATGGACTAATGAAGCAGAGCAGGATTTACAATCTTGTTTTGACCTCACTGATTGGAGTGTTTTTGAAGCTGCTGCCACCGATCTGGATGAACTCACAGAGACCGTAACATCATATATCAGTTTCTGTGAGGATATGTGTATTCCTACCAAGACTCAACTAAATTACAACAATGACAAACCGTGGTTCACTGCAAAACTCAGACAGCTCCGTCAGGCCAAAGAAGATGCTTACAGGAAGGGGGACAATGTCTTGTATAAACAGGCTAAATACACACTGGAAAAGGAGATCAAAGTGGCAAAGAGGAATTATTCTGAAAAAATAAGGACTCAGTTCACTTTGAACGACTCCGCATCAGTGTGGAAAAGCCTAAAGAAGATCACCAATTACAAGACACCACCCCCCAGCACTGTAGAGAATCAACGACTGGCAGACGATCTGAACGAGTTTTACTGCAGGTTTGAAAGAACACCCATCACCTGCCCTGAACACCTCCCCACACAACCATTCACACCATTCACAACTCCTGCAACCAACCCTGAATGCCTCTCCAAACAACCGTTCACACCATTCACAGCTCCTGCAACCCATCCTGATCACCTCTCCAATCAACCGCTCTCACCATTCACAACTCCTGCAACCAACCCTGAATGCCTCTCCAAACAACTGTTCACACCACTCACAACTCCTGCAACCCACCCTGAACACCTCTCCAATCAAGCGCTCTCACCATTCACCATTCTCACCGCCAGGTCTTCCGGAAGCAGAAAAGGAAAAAAGCACCAGGCCCAGATTGTGTTACACCAGCCTGTCTTAAATCCTGTGCTGACCAGCTGGCCCCCATCTTCACACAGATCTTCAACAGATCGCTGGAACTGTGCAAAGTCCCTTCATGCTTCAAACGCTCCACCATCATCCCTATCCCAAAGAAATCCAAAATTACAGGACTAAATGACTACAGGCCTGTGGCTCTAACGTCTGTAGTCATGAAGTCATTTGAAAAACTGGTGCTGGCCCACCTGAAAGACATCACTGGACCCTTGCTAGATCCTCTTCAGTTTGCCTACAGAGCAAACAGGTCTGTGGACGATGCAGTAAACATCGGACTGCATTATGTTCTGCAACACCTAGACAGACCGGGGACCTATGTGAGGATCCTGTTTGTGGACTTCAGCTCTGCCTTCAACACGATCATCCCAAACCTCCTCTTGCCCAAACTAACTCAGCTCTCCGTGCCCACCTCCGTCTGTCAGTGGATCAACAGCTTCCTGACAGACAGGCAGCAGCTAGTGAGGCTGGGAAAATACACATCCAGCACCCGTACAATCAGCACCGGAGCTCCCCAGGGCTGTGTTCTCTCCCCACTGCTCTTCTCCCTGTACACTAACGATTGCACATCTAAGGACCCCTCTGTCAAGCTCCTGAAGTTTGCAGATGACACCACACTCATCGGCCTCATTCAGGACAGTGACGAGTCTGCTTACAGACAGGAGGTTAAAGAGCTGGCTCTCTGGTGCACTCTCAACAACCTGGAGCTTAACTCGCTCAAAACAGTGGAGATGATTTTGGACTTCAGGAGAAACCCCCCTGCACTCCCCCCACTCACCATCATGAACAGCACTGTGACTGCAGTGGAGTCATTCAGGTTCCTGGGCACCACTATCTCTCAGGACCTGAAGTGGGACATTCACATTGACTCCATTGTGAAAAAGGCCCAGCAGAGGTTGTACTTCCTTTGCCAGCTGAGGAAGTTTAACCTGCCACAGGATCTGCTGAAACAGTTCTACTCCACCATCATCGAATCCATCCTCTGCACTTCAGTAACTGTCTGGTTCAGTTTAGCTTCTAAATCTGACCTCAGAAGACTACAGAGGGTAGTCCGGACTGCTGAGCGAATTATCGGTACAAACCTCCCATCTATTCAAGAACTGTACTTATCCAGAGTGAGCAAAAGGGCTGTTAAAATCACTCTGGACCCCTCACATCCAGCACACTCCCTCTTTGAACTGTTGCCATCTGGTCGACGCTACAGAGCACTGAGCACCAGAACGACCAGACACAGGAACAGTTTCTTCCCTCAGGCAATCCATCTTATGAACAGCTGATAATAACTGTGGGACACACTACACTATTTATATTTATATACACTACACTTTTTATCCAACACACATACTTAGCGTACACTTAAATCTTTTGCACATAATATACATGTACATACATGGAACACACTACACTACTTATATTTATATTTATATACACATACACTTATTTATCCAACACACATACTTAGCGTACAGTTAAAACTTTCCACATAATATACATGTACATACATAAATGCTCATTTTAATATACCTGCCATACATTGTCAATTTGTATATTGTCAATCCTTACCCACCTATTTGTATTTTTTTGTATTTTTATTCCTTATTGTGTTTTTTGTTCTGTCGCTGTTATGTTGCACTGCGGAGCTCTGTCACGAAAACAAATTCCTCGTATGTGTGAACATACCTGGCAATAAAGCTCATTCTGATTCTGATTCTGATTCTGATGTTGAATCAACATTGTTTCAACGTTGAAACCACAACTGACCTTATTTCAACCATATTTCAACATTGAATGTCGGTCATGTGCCGGCTGGGTAGTTTTGTTGTTGTTGCTTATTTTAATCAAGATTATATAACAAAAAACAAGAGGTTATTTCAATTTAAATCCATTATGTTGACCCAACATACAACTTGAAATAAAACTCACAAAAAACACCTTCAAAACATACAAACCTCTTCCATGCTGATTAATGCACTTTGGTTCAATTAGAAATTATGATTTGAAGTTAATATATTTCAAGTTACAGCAAAGTGAAAATCCCAATTGACAACGCTGCTCTTCAACACAATGGTAACCACTGTAAAAATAAATAAATAAAATGTCACATGACTGACAGCAACAAAACTTAAAACACTAACAGATCTCTTTCTCACACTTTATTAATTACAATCTAGTCTGACTTTATCTCTATTTTATACTAAACTGCTTATTAAGAATTAACTGAGGTTTAGATGTTGATGTTTTATTGAAAATAATAACGTTTTCAGTCACTGTTGTGGAGATAAGCATTTAACTGGGCTCTTGATCCTTGATTATTTAAGGGGTCATATGACATTGCTAAAAAAAAAAAACATTAGGCTATGATGTGCATTCGGTGTAATGAAATGTGTTTGTGTGGTTTAAGCTCCAAAAAACATTATTTTCCACATACTGTACATTATTCTTTCTCTCCTATGCCCCGCCTTCTGAAATGCTTTGTTTCTTACAAAGCTCATCATTCTGAAAAAAGAGAGGTGTGATTGGATTGGCCAGCTATCCAGTGCGTTGTGATTGGCTGAATGCCTTAAGCGTGTGTGTGTGCAAAAGGCGATAAAGAGAGCTACAGAGTGCTGCTGCATTGAATCTGTTGAGGACTTTGATTTTGAAATACGCGCATCACATATCGGTACGTGTGCGCGCATACGTGCAAAACAGTATGAAGCAATTGACAGTCTGTGTCTCTCTGCATAACGAGTGCCAGAGACGTTCATTATCATTTATCAGCCTCAGCTTGACTGTATTTGTGCCGTGTGCGTCCTGTAGGAGTGAGTAACGATCGCTTTAGACTGTTGTTTGGTTTATAGTTGTTTGTTAGTTGTGACGCAGTTATTGCACGAGATGTGCTGCGTCTGAGGTAGTTATGATTGCAGTTGAAGTTACAATGTTAATACCCATATTATCGGACATGTAGATATTAGTGAATGTGTTGTTATATTCAGTGTTTCTACTATTGTATTACAGCCAGAGGGGAGCAGCCTATAATGTATGTCAATATGTTAGTTTATTATGTTAATTACTGATGTTAGATTCCTGGAATAAACCACACACATCCACAAACTTGTATGCATATGTCCTGCACGTAATCTACAATACATCAAGCTCTCATCCTTTGATAATCATCCAGCCTGTCGTGAGTCAAACCGACTGCAGTAAAGATCACACAGTGGATAGCCTGTACATTTGATTCCATCAGGAAGGATATAACTTGCACTTGATTCAGCTTCATCATCTCGATGTTCTCTGATGCTGCCATTACAGAGATTGAACAGAGCTAAGAATATTCATCTAATCTGAGTATTATAAAGCAGCCCGTTGACTGAACAAAATACCCAAACCTCTCATCGTGACCAAGCTTATATTACAGTATCCTGACATTTAACCACTGCAGTTTATGTAAAGGCTGTCTTCCTTCACTAATGTTAATCATCATACTTTATGATTATTAAAGGTATTGAAACTGATGCCCTGCTCTGCGTGTTCTGACCGACACACCTGGTTCACTACTATACCTTGATAGCCTTAGTAATTTAGATGAGCTTTACCCGCATCCAGATTATAACTCTCTAAGATTCGAGGAGAGCTTCCTAGACATTACCAGACAGTCTTACACCCCTATGCCTTACAGAGTGGAGGGAGTACCACAGAGCAGGTTACTGAGAGAGAGTATGCGGTATGATTCAGTTTCACATCATGATACTAGAGAGGGTGAATTGACAGCCTCATCCAGAACGCCATTAGCAGTACAGCGAGATCAGTCCACAGAGAAGTTTGGACAGCCGCATCAAGTCGCCTTGAAGAGGATCGCTGTGGTGATGGATTCACCTGAGGTGAGAAGAGGGGATATAGCTGCCTTTAAGAGGTTTTCTCTGCAGGTGCATTTGCTTGTGGGTATGCTGCAGACGTTAGGCCCAGATGGGGAGGTTGAATTACGATGTGGCTCACATGTTGCTCGATTGCTCACCAAGCTTCCACCAGAGATGCGAGCAGCTTCCGTCATCAGATGTTCCAGCATCCTGGTCACACGCATACATTGCTGGACCTTGCAAAATGGCTACGTTATGAGTCATGGTGCCAAGGCTATGACTCCACTTCAGGTGTCAGTGGCCAGGGAACATCAGGCTATCGAGTTGAGAGGAAACGCAGCAGACCAGCAGCTACAGTGTGGCATGGATCGGAGAGTGGACAGGGCAGAGTGACTAAAACGGAAGGCCGTTCAGTGCAGCAACGGAAGAGCAGAGTGAAGCCGTATTGCCCATTTTGTGAGTGTACAGAACACTTCCTCAATAAATGTCCAGCTATACAGAAGCCCACGAGAGAGGAGGTTATTGAATGGATAAGGATCAATAAGAGATGTTGGAGATGTGCCAGAGTACATATAGCGGCCCAGTGTGATCTTAAGAGGTTATGTGATGTGTGTAATGGGAAGCACTTGAGAGTCTTGCATGATGCCAACTCAGGCTCTTCAGCCGAGCCACTGAAATCTGAGAGTTGCCTGGTGAGTACCAGCACAGACGTTCTTTATGTACATCGGCCCTCGGCTACTTCTCGTGTATTGTTGAAAGTTGTCAGAGTGTTACTGCGCAATGGAGGCAGAACGTTAGACACCTATGCGATTCTGGATGATGGGTCAGAACGCACAATGCTCCTCCCAGAAGCAGTTGACATCTTAAACTTGCAGAAGAAGCCAGAAGAGCTCGCCCTCCGTACCATCCGTCAGGAAGTTCAGACACTTCGAGGATCTGCTGTCTCATTCACTATTTTGCCCCTTGCAAATCCCAAGAGGAACTTTCGGATTAGGGAAGCGTTCACCTCACAGCGCTTGGGTCTAGCAGACCATTCCTCTCCGGTGGCCAATTTTGTGATTATTTATTTATTTTCCAAGGTTGAACATGGTCCACAATTGCGACCACAAATAACTATGTACAAGACCAGGGTTTACTTGTACAAAAAAAAAAAAATATATATATATATATATATATATATATATTTATAATAAATAATTTTGTAAGTTAGGGGGTGGATTAACAACAACAACACAGCTCCAGGATTTCCACTGCTCCTCCTTGATAACGCTCAGAAGTAATCCGTACGGATGGCCTATTGAGTTATTATAAGAGATAGCTTTGTAACAAATTCAGTCCAGGCCCTAAGTGTTTTGTTTTGGCTTTGTTAATTTTCACTGTAGTAAGTTCTAATAGTGAAATGTATTTAATTTCTATGAGCAGTGTGAAGAATCCTACGCTGGCTAACAGTCAGATCAAGATCCGCATCATCATTCAACAAACAAAGTCTGGGGTGCTTAAGGATTACCTTATCACATAGTTTTGTCACAACTTGAAATACCTCATCCCAAAAGTTACCAATAAGTTGGCATTCATAAAACATGTGCATATATGTACCCACAATATTTGAATTACAGGGTGACCAGAAGGAGGTAGGCAAGCGCTTCATTTTGTGCAAGATATTTGGAGTGGCATAAGCCCTATGAAGCAGTTTGTAGTGTATTAACTTATGGGCAAGATTTTTTGACATTGTTGGAATAGTGTCCCATATCCAATCCCAATTTAGTTTGCAAGGAGCCAGTTCCTTTTCCCATATCGTGGTGATGGGGAGCTTTCCACAGCTGAGCTTGAGCAGTCTGTTGTAAATAAATGACACTGCTCCTCGTGTCTGTGAAAAGTTCACACAAAAGGGTGAGAGTCCAAGTTGCAGTTCCATGGTACTCCATAAGCACACATAGCGCTTCTCAACCTTAAATACAGAAAAGAGGAATGTCAAGGAAGATTATAACACTCTTTCAGATCTTGAAAAGACCTTAGCCCCTGATTATTAAATATATCACCAAGAGTATGTATACCTTGATCCGACCATGGCTTAAAAACAAAAGGCATGTTGTCGGATTGCAAATTATGATTATGCCAGATCGGCGATTCAGATGTAAACTTAGATGAACTTCCCATAAATTTGCACACCTCATGCCAGATTTTAAGAGAATTGTACACAGTTGTATTCCCAAACCTTAGCTCTTTCTTTGATAAACCCGTGAATAAAATATCCTGGAGCCGAAGTGGAAGCACAGCTGCTGATTCCACGTCCCGCCAGGCGATCTGTGAGTCAACCTGTAACCAAATCTTTAGCGAGCGCAGCTGACATGCCCAAAAGTACAATTGAAAGTTCGGAAGAGACAAGCCTCCTTTGTCAGATCTTCTCTGCAATTTTGGGAGTTTAATTCTTGGTAATTCTTCTATTTTGTAATCAAGGAATTCATTTCTTTAAAAAATGTTATACGGGGAGATAAATGAATGATGGAGAACAGAAATAAAAGTCGGGGGAGGATATTCATTTTAATGATTGCGATTCTGCCTTGCAGTGAGACTAGAATAACTTCTCATCTCTGTAAATCTTGTCTGATAGTAGTAAATAAAGAACTATAATTTTCTTTAAGGATAGTCTGTAGTGATGGAAAGATCTGAATTTCCAGATATTTAAATGTCTTACTAATTGGGATCGAGGAGGACGCTAATGCAGTATTTGTTGATGCAGACAAGGGCATTAACACAGATTTTCCCCAATTAATTTTGTAACCACTTATGATGCTAAAGTCATTAAATATTTTAAGACACTGAGGTAGAGAAGAGCAAACATTGGACATGTAGAGAAGCATATCATCCGCGAAAAGAGAGATAGAATGCTTGGAGTCACCAACAGTAATCGGGGAAATAATATGGTCCTGCCGAATTGCCTGTGCTAAGGGCTCAAATGAAATTGCAAATAACAAGGGCGATAAAGCGCAACCATGTCTAGTGCCTCTATTTAACGGGATTGCATCCGAACAACACAACCCCGTTGAAACCCGGGCAGAAGAGTTAGCATAGAGGGTCTGAATCATATGAATAAAACGAGGGCCAAATACAAAATGGGTTAAAGCAGACCATAAATATGTCCACTCGACCCGGTCAAAGGCTTTCCCAGCGTCTAGCAAGAGAATAGCACGTTGTTCGATAACCGGGTCGTGTGAGTCGATGATGTTCAAAAGGCGTCGCACGTTATCCGAAGCAAAACGTTCCTTAAGAAATCCTGTCTGGTCGTGGGCAATTAGGAAGCTGGTGACTGATCCCAGACGATGGGCTAGAACCTTAGCATATAACTTGACATCCATACCAATTAGTGAAATCGGCCTGTAGCTAGAGCAGCATAAGGGTTCTTTCCCTTTTATCAGTAGCAGAGAAATAAGAGCGGTGTTCTGATCTCTATGGAAGCAACCCGTATCAATAGCAAAATTTATGGAGTCAAGGAGAAGTGGTCCAATCAAATCCCATATCGCCAGATACAGCAGATACAGGGGGTAAACCATCTAGACCAGGGGCCCTACCCTTATTCATAACCTCTAAAGCCTCCTTCAATTCTTCTAATTCTATTGGAGAATCAAGAAAAGCACATTGCTGCTCACTTAATTGAGGTAGATCTAAATTTAACAAAAAGTCAGTGACAGGTTGTTCATTCACTCCCACCTCAGATCTGTAAAGATGCTCATAAAATTCCTTAAATATCCTATTTAGATCACCCGGAGCTGTGTGAAGAACATCTGCATTGTCTTTAATGGCAGTTATTGAGGCCAAGGCCTCGTTGCATTTCAACCTTAACGTCATTAGTTTGCTTGGCCCCTCTCCATTAAAATAGTAGTTTTGTTTGGTTAAATTCCCCAGGATTCTGCTTTTCTGTTCCGTAAAAGTTTTTTAAGATCCTTCTCTACACATTTAATCTGAGCCTCCAAACGGGTTAATTGTTTTACTCTGGATTTATTTACATAAGAGGCAAAAGAAATACAGTTTCCTCTCAAAAAACACTTGGTTGTTTCCCATAGGATTTGTGGATTATTAGCTGAGCTCGAATTTTCTTTGAGAAACAGAGATTTAGAACGTAACTGTTTTACAAAATCTTCATTTTGCAAAAGAGTTGTATTCATACTCCACCTTTTGGAGCTTAGAGGAATAATCGGAGGAGACAGATTACAAATCACAGCAGAGTGATCTGAAATCATTATGGGTAAAATATCAATATGGTTTACACCTTGAATAAGAGATTTGGAAATCAGAATGTAATCTAACCTCGAAAATGATTTGTGGTGTGCTGAATAAAATATATAATCTCTACAGCTCTCATTCTTCACTCTCCAGATATCACATAAGTCGTTATCAGCAATGAGTTCGTTTAACAATTGCGAAGCCTGAACGCCATGAACAGAAACAAGGGATCTATCAATTAAGGGGTTACAAACTGCATTAGGATCTATTCCTACGACCAAGTTGTAGTCGACAAAATTAAGGAGGGATTTGGTAAGAGATGGAAAAAAATCTACATCATAATTATTAGGGGAATATACTGAGAAGAGAACCATTTTCAAGTTATTTCATGAACCTGACGCATATGTAAACCGCCCGTTTTCATCCCCTCCCGCTGTCTCAATTAGAAACAGGAATTTTCTGTTCTGAAGAATAATAACTCCTCTTGAGGCACTATTATACGACGAGAAAGCTATCACTTTAAAATGTCTATTCTGAAAGCGGGTAACATCAGAAGCCTTGAGAGAGAATTTAGACCGTTAACATTCCACGATATCACACAATATAATTATACATAAGACAAAGGTAGCCATAGCAACCGCACACATCAATAATTATTTCACCCCATGAAACATAAATAATACAACAAAAACAGCAAACCCTGGTAGTTCTAACATTGTAATGGTTAAAAACAATAAAAAATCCAAAAAACAAAATACTATCGGCAGCTTGCAGAGAGGAAGAACACACTCTCTTATCTGCCTGGAAAGAAAATATATTCGAGGCCATGCACTCGGACTATAAGTGGCAGCAGTTACTCAAACATCAGCATCTCTCACCTGAGTGTCCATCACTGCTAAGATTAAACCTATATCCCTACTCAAAGTGCTATAATACTAAGCAGAGAAGGCCGAATTTACTCATCAGACATCCCTGTGAGCGCAGTGCTGTCCATTTCCGTGGTGACGTTCAGAGCCTCGATGAACCGCTCCAGGTCTCCGGGGGTTTTGAAAAGCAAATGCTCCTGATCATTACGTACTTTGACCGATGCAGGGTAAAGCAGGAATGACTCGATGCCTAGTAGTTGGAGGCGTTTCCTCCCTTCGGCCATAGCTTTCCTTTTTTTGGACGTTCCCTGGCTGAAGTCAGGAAAGAACCGTAAATTACCCCCTTCATAACTCAGAGGTGATGCGCTTCTGGCTCCTTGTAAAATCACCTGTCGATCATTGTAACGAAGGAGTTTGAAAATCAGAGTGCGTGCTCTATTCCTGGAGGAATCCTCGTTCGCATAGAGATGGTGCGCCCATTCAATCTCGATCGTCTTCCCTTGCAGAGCAGGAATCCACTTGGGAATACGGGTCTGCAAGAACTGAATTGCGTTCCCTCCTTCAGCTCCTTGCCGTAGACCCACCAACCTTAGGTTATTTTGTCTGGATTTATCTTCATAAAGAAATAGTTTTTCCTGAAGCTCCTCTAGGCAAGACTTGTTACCAATCGAGTCCCTTTTAAAATCCTGCACCGTAGCCTGGATGTCGTCACATCTATTGGCGAACGATTTAACGTCCTATTGTGCTGTAATCGTCGAGATTTCCTCGCGAATGATCGTCGACATGCTTAGTTTTATGGCGCTCAGTAGCTTATCGAGCATTTCAGCAATGGCGTCGTGAAGGTGCTCGTCGTCTTTATGCTTTTTCTTCGCCGGGGAGTGGATTAAATCTCGTTTAGATGCCATCTATAGTGCCACTAAAACAAGGAATTTACTTAAGATTCGGTCAAAAACTTAGTAGAGATAGATAATTCCGAAAAAAGACAACTGAGGTAGAACGTCAATATTAAGCAGCCATCACCGTCCATTGCGCCGGCACCCCTCATCCTGTATAAGCACTTGGCTGATCTCCCCCTGGAGTCATTTGAATGGGATAAGCCACTCATTCTGATTGGAGCAGACTATCCGAACTTACTTACCCCTGTTGAGCCGGTGAGATTGGGCCCTCCAGGAGGATCTGCAGCCATTCGCACGAGGCTGGGATGGACGCTCCAAGGGCCAGCACACTTCACACAATGGATGTCATTTACTCAACAATGCCTTCTGACTGGGGTTTCGAGCCAAACTGCCGAGCTTTTGCAGGACGTGGAGAGGCTTTGGAAGATGGATATCTTGCCATATCAGAGCAGTAAGCTGGCTATGCGATCAAAGTAGGATAGAGAGGCCGTGGAGCTGTTGGAAGCCAAGACTCAACGAGTGCAAGTTGGAAACATTCTTAGATATGCAACGCCGTTGTTATGGAAGCCGAATGTTCCCCCCCTTAGAGCGCCTATCAAAGGCGTCCTACCTAACCTCCGGAGTCTTGAAAGACGTTTGGGTCAGGACCCATTACGAGCCCAGGAGCACAGTGCAGTGATCCACAAGTTAGTGGAAGGTGGAGCAGTCAAGGAAGTTGACCCCAAAGAGAGCTCTACTACAGATGAGTCGTGGTACATTCCACACCATATTGTGAGCCACAACTGGAAGAATCGTTTGGTCTTGAACTGTTCCTTCAAGTTCCAAGGTATAAGTCTGAATGACACACTCCTTCCCGGTCCTACGCTGGGCCCCTCACCCCTGGGAGTACTGTTGCGCTTTAGGGAACACGCGGTAGCAGTCAGTGGCGACATTCGAGCAATGTTCCATCAGGTTCGACTCCTACCGGAGGATAGGTCACTTCTTAGATTCATATGGTGTGATATGAGATGGGATGAAAGCCCTGACGTCTACGAGTGGCAAGTTTTTCAGCACCTCCCAACAGAAGCAAGGTCAGATAACATGGAGGGATGGCTCTCAAAGAATGAGTCTGGATTGTCAGAACCGATCTTTGGGCTCAGTTGGCAGTGGGAGACAGACACCTTAGGCTACAAGAGCCGGACTCTACAGTACACATCCTGACCATGAGAAATGTCTATAAAGTGGTCGCCAGACAATACGACCCCCTGGGATTTATAGCACCCTACACAACTTGCGCCAAGCTGATTGTCCAAAGCATGTGGGACAAACCGCGTGATTGGGACGACCCCCTCTTACCCGCAGACTTGCAACGGGCATGGATGGAGTGGGAATCAGAGTTGCCCTTGTTGTTGAGTATTTCGCTGCCCAGACCTTATGCTCCCACTCATACCTAACATGAGGACAGAGGACACTCAGGGTAGAGTCTATTTGGCTTTAATAGATCCAGAGTAGCACCCCGCAAACAGCATTCTGTTCCCCGTCTTGAACTTTGTGGTGCCTTGACAGCAGCTCAACTTGCTAAGACCATCGAGAGAGAGCTGACAGTGAAGTTGGATCAGATTGTTCTTTGAAATGACTCGACAACAGTGCTGACATGGTTGCGGTCTGAGTCATGCCGCTTCAAGGTGTTCGTGGGTACTCGTGTGGCGGAGATCCAGGAGCTCACAGCAGGGTGTACCTGGCGCTATGTGGACTCTGCACAGAACCCAGCCGACGATGTCACCAGTGGAAAGACCTTAGCAGCATTAGGCATGCCTAATCGTTGGAGTCAAGGCCCATCCTGCCTCCTTAAAGGACCTGCTGAATGGCCATCCTTGCCGGGAGAGGTGTCAGGACTTGATACCTCAGAATACAGGAAGCCAACTTCATGTGGAGTGGTATGCAGTGTGGATGAAAAAGAAGCCACTCTAGGCCAGTCATTCTCATCTTGGAAAGCTCTAGTAGAGGCAGTACCAGAGGAGGCTCATGGGGCGGCTGACCTGAAGAAGCCCTTGTCAATGTCACCTTTATTTATATAGCGCTTTAAACAAAATACATTGCGTCAAAGCAACTGAACAACATTCATTAGGACAACAGTGTCAATAATGCAAAAATGATAGTTAAAGGCAGTTCATCATTGGATTCAGTTATGTCATCTCTGTTCAGTTAAATAGTGTCTGTGCATTTATTTGCAATCAAGTCAACGATATCGCTGTAGATGAAGTGTCCCCAACTAAGCAAGCCAGAGGCGACAGCGGCAAGGAACCGAAACTCCATCAGTGACAGAATGGAGAAAAAAACCTTGGGAGAAACCAGGCTCAGTTGGGGGGCCAGTTCTCCTCTGACCAGACGAAACCAGTAGTTCAATTCCAGGCTGCAGCAAAGTCAGATTGTGCAGAAGAATCATCTGTTTCCTGTGGTCTTGTCCTGGTGCTCCTCTGAGACAAGGTCTTTACAGGGGTTCTGTATCTGGGGCTCTAGTTGTCCTGGTCTCCGCTGTCTTTCAGGGATGTAGAGGTCCTTTCTAGGTGCTGATCCAGCATCTGGTCTGGATACGTACTGGATCCGGGTGACTGCAGTGACCCTCTGATCTGGACACAGACTGGATCTGGTGGCCACGGTGACCTCGGAACAAGAGAGAAACAGACAAATATTAGCGTAGATGCCATTCTTCTAATGATGTAGCAAGTACATAGGTTGTTATGGGAAGTGTTTCCGGTTCCGGTTTACCTAATTAATGCAGCCTAAAAATCCTTTAACGGATTTGGATAATAAAAGCATATTAGTATGTTATGTGTATGCCAGGTTAAAGAGATGGGTCTTTAATCTAGATTTAAACTGCAAGAGTGTGTCTGCCTCCCGAACAATGTTAGGTAGGTTATTCCAGAGTTTGGGCGCCAAATAGGAAAAGGATCTGCCGCCTGCAGTTGATTTTGATATTCTAGGTATTATCAAATTGCCTGAGTTTTGAGAACGTAGCGGACGTAGAGGATTATAATGTAAAAGGAGCTCATTCAAATACTGAGGTGCTAAACCATTCAGGGCTTTATAAGTAATAAGCAATATTTTAAAATCTATGCGATGCTTGATAGGGAGCCAGTGCAGTGTTGACAGGACCGGGCTAATATGGTCATACTTCCTGGTTCTAGTAAGAACTCTTGCTGCTGCATTTTGGACTAGCTGTAGTTTGTTTACTAAGCGTGCAGAACAACCACCCAATAAAGCATTACAATAATCTAACCTTGAGGTCATAAATGCATGGATTAACATTTCTGCATTTGACATTGAGAGCATAGGCCGTAATTTAGATATATTTTTGAGATGGAAAAATGCAGTTTTACAAATGCTAGAAACGTAGCTTTCTAAGGAAAGATTGCGATCAAGTAGCACACCTAGGTTCCTAACTGATGACGAAGAATTGACAGAGCAACCATCAAGTCTTAGACAGTGTTCTAGGTTATTACAAGCAGAGTTTTTAGGTCCTATAATTAACACCTCTGTTTTTTCAGAATTTAGCAGTAAGAAATTACTCGTCATCCAGTTTTTTATATCGACTATGCAATCCATTAGTTTTTCAAATTGGTGTGTTTCACCGGGCTGCGAAGAAATATAGAGCTGAGTATCATCAGCATAACAGTGAAAGCTAACACCATGCTTCCTGATGATATCTCCCAAGGGTAACATATAAAGCGTGAAGAGTAGCGGCCCTAGTACTGAGCCTTGAGGTACTCCATACTGCACTTGTGATCGATAGGATACATCTTCATTCACTGCTACGAACTGATGGCGGTCATATAAGTACGATTTAAACCATGCTAATGCACTTCCACTGATGCCAACAAAGTATTCAAGTCTATGCAAAAGAATGTTGTGGTCAATTGTGTCAAACGCAGCACTAAGATCCAATAAAACTAATAGAGACATACACCCACGATCAGATGATAAGAGCAGATCATTTGTAACTCTAAGAAGAGCAGTCTCAGTACTATGATACGGTCTAAATCCTGACTGGAAATCCTCACATATACCATTTTTCTCTAAGAAGGAATATAATTGTGTGGATACCACCTTTTCTAGTATCTTGGACAGAAAAGGGAGATTCGAGATTGGTCTATAATTAACTAGTTCTTTGGGGTCAAGTTGTGGTTTTTTGATGAGAGGCTTAATAACAGCCAGTTTGAAGGTTTTGGGGACATGTCCTAATGACAATGAGGAATTAATAATAGTCAGAAGAGGATCTATGACTTCTGGAAGCACCTCTTTCAGGAGCTTAGATGGTATAGGGTCTAACATACATGTTGTTGGTTTAGATGATTTAACAAGTTTATACAATTCTTCCTCTCCTATGGTAGAGAATGAGTGGAACTGTTCCTCAGGGGGTCTATAGTGCACTGTCTGATGTGATACTGTAGCTGACGGCTGAATGGTTGCAATTTTATCTCTAATAGTATCGATTTTAGAAGTAAAGTAGTTCATAAACTCATTACTGCTGTGGTGTTGGGAAATGTCAACACTTGTTGAGGCTTTATTTTTCGTTAATTTAGCCACTGTATTGAATAAATACCTGGGGTTATGTTTGTTTTCTTCTAAAAGAGAAGAAAAGTAATCGGATCTAGCAGTTTTTAATGCTTTTCTGTAGGATATGTTACTTTCCCGCCAAGCAATACGAAATACCTCTAGTTTTGTTTTCCTCCAGCTGCGCTCCATTTTTCGGGCTGCTCTCTTTAGGGTGCGAGTATGCTCATTATACCATGGTGTCAAACTGTTTTCCTTAACCTTCCTTAAGCGTAAAGGAGCAACTTTATTTAAAGTGCTAGAAAAGAGAGAGTCCATAGTTTCTGTTACATCATCAAGTTGTTCTGAGGTTTTGGATATGCTAAGGAATTTGGATACATCAGGAAGATAACTTAAAAAGCAGTCTTTTGTGTTAGAAGTGATGGTTCTTCCATACTTGTAACAAGAAGTAGAATTTACAATTTTGGCTATATGAATTTTGCAAAGAACTAAATAATGATCTGAGATATCATCACTTGGCTGAATAATTTCAACACCATCAACATCAATTCCATGTGACAGTATTAAATCTAGAGTATGATTTCGACAATGAGTAGGTCCTGAAACGTGTTGTCTAACACCAATAGAGTTCAGAATGTCTATAAATGCTGATCCCAATGCATCGTTTTCATTATCAACATGGATATTAAAATCACCAACTATTAAAACTTTATCTGTAGCCAGAACTAACTCAGATGTAAAATCACCAAACTCTTTAATAAAGTCTGTATGGTGCCCTGGTGGCCTGTATACAGTAGCCAGTACAAACATAACAGGGGATTTATCATTAACATTTGTTTCTTTGGATAATGTTATATGAAGTACCATTACTTCAAACGAGTTATACTTGTAGCCTGCCCTCTGAGAAATCCTGAAAACGTTGTTATAAATTGAAGCAACACCTCCACCTTTGCCTTTTAGACGTGGCTCATGTTTATAACAGTAATCTTGGGGGGTGGACTCATTTAAAATAATGTAATCATCAGGTTTTAGCCAGGTTTCTGTCAAACAGAGTACATCTATATTATGATCAGTGATCATATTATTTACAAAAAGTGTTTTCGTAGAAAGGGATCTGATATTCAATAAGCCAAGCTTTATCATTTGTTTATCCATATTGCTTCTGTTTTTTATTTGTTGAACCTCAATTAAATTGTTAATCTTAACCTGGTTTGGACGTTTTTTGTTTTTTCTAGTTCGGGGAACAGACACAGTCTCTATAGTGTGATATCTAGGTGAAAGAGTCTCTATGTGCTGAGAATTAACTGACCTCTGTGACGGGAGGCAGCTAGCAGACGGTCGGTTTAGCCAGTCTGTCTGCTTCCTGACCTGGGCCCCAGTTAGTCAAGTATAAACACTAAGACTATTTGCCATATTTCTAGAGAGAAGAGTGGCGCCACCCCAGGAGGGATGAAGACCATCTCTTTTAAACAGGTCAGGTCTGCCCCAAAAGCTCGTCCAATTGTCTATGAAACCTATGTTATTCTGTGGGCACCACTTAGACATCCAGCCATTGAGTGATGACAATCTGCTATGCATCTCATCACCACGGTAAGCAGGGAGGGGACCAGAGCATATTACAGTGTCTGACATCCTGCTTGCAAGTTCACACACCTCTTTAATGTTATTTTTAGTGATCTCCGACTGGCGAAGTCGAACATCATTAGCGCCGGCATGAATAACAATCTTACTGTATTTACGTTTAGCATTAGCCAGCACTTTTAAATTTGCCAAGATGTCAGGCGCTCTGGCTCCCGGTAAACATTTGACTATGGTGGCTGGTGTCTCTATATTCACGTTCCGTACAATAGAATCACCAATAACTAGAGCACTTTCATCAGGTTTCTCAGTGGGTGCATCACTGAGTGGGGAGAACCTGTTTAATGTTTTGATCGGAACAGAAGAGCGGTGTTTTGACCCACGACTACGCTGCCTCACCGTCACCCAGTTGCCCTGCTGCTGGGGCTCTGTTTCCGGAACCGAACAATGTATAGGAATCCCTGAGCTAGACGCATCCAAAGCCGTATCTAGAGCCCTAACATTTTTACTATCCTCAATTAAAGTTTGGATGCGTGTCTCTAATTCTGAAATCTTCTCTGTCAGCCTAACTATTTCCCTGCATTTATCACATGTGAATCCCTCATCAGCGACAGAGATAGATAAACTGTACATGTGGCAAGAGGTGCAAGAAACAATGATAGGAGAAGCCATTACTCACCGTGCTTGATGAAAATTCTTACTGCGGTTGCTTGATGAACTTGTGAAAAACTGGAGCGAGGGAGAGGAGAAAAGAAAACAGCGATAGGTTTGAATGAAGACGCTAATGACAAGCTAACGAGTGCTAACGCTTTTGGTGCTAACGCAAGGACGATAGTCCTTGTCTGCAGAGGACTATCGGCAAGCAGAGTTGACGGGAGTGATTCGAGTAGGAGGTAGACTCCGACGTGCAGAGTTGCTGGACCCAACGTTCAAACATCCCATTATTTTGGACCCTTCATATTGGACAACTAAGCTGCTTATCCAGGATTATGATGCACATTTGTGTCACCCAGAAACAGAGTGGGTCTTCGCAGAAATACGGCATCACTTCTGGATCCTCCGAGGTAGAGAAGCGATTAAGAGGGTTCAGCATCAATGTCAAGAGTGCAGGAGATGGAAATCCAAGCCATCAATCGCGAACATGTCTGATTTACCAGTAGCCCATTTACGGTTATACAAGCCAGCATTCTACTCGACCGGAGAAGATTGTTTTGGACTGTTCCAAGTCAAACTGAGGAGGCGTTCAGAAAAGAGATGGGGTATCATTTATAAGTGCCTCACTACCCGAGCAGTGCACTTGGACCTCAAACACGGGATGGATGCCGACTCCTTTCTGATGAGTCTCAGAAGATTCATTGCCCGCCGAGGGACTCCAGCAGAGCTCTACTCAGACCAGGGTACGAATTTTAGAGGAGGCGAGAAGGAGCTCAGTGAATGCTTTCACAGTATGTACTCAGATCTCAGACAACTTCTTGCCAAACAGAAGATTGATTTCCATTTCAATCATCCTGCCGCACCTCATTTTGGGGGTACATGGGAGCGGGAAATCAAGTCTGTCAAGGCAGCTTTGTACACAGTCATTGGAGTTCAGCCAATCTCTGAAGAGGTACTGCACACAGTTCTACTCGAAGTTGAGGCTATCTTAAATTCGAAGCCGCTGGGTTACACCTCGTCTGATGTTGTTGACTTGGATGCTATGACCCCAAATGTTCTCCTCATGGGGCAGCCAGATGGGGCACTGCCTCAAGTAGTGTATCCTAAGAGTGAAGGACTGAGCAGATGAAGATGGCGACATTGCCAAGTTATAGCGGTTCACTTCTGGGCCAACCTTGCAACCTTATTTGCCAACCTTGCAGCACAGGCAGAAGTGGCATGGAGCCCCAGAGGATCTGACAGTGGGCTCAGTAGTTCTGTTGATAGACCCACAGTTCCCCAGAACACTCTGGCCCATTGGTAGAGTGGTTGCAGTACATTGTAGTGCAGATGGTCACGTGAGGTCTGCAGATATCCAAGTCAAGGAAAAGGTTTATACCAGACCAGTTGCCCGGCTGATTACTCTTCCAACAATACCTGACTCTGAAGTGGATAAGCGATGCACTCCAGGTGCAACAGTTTCAACTTAGCCTTTTATGGAGACAAATTGCACACAATTTGAGGGCGGCTGTGCAAAAGGCGATAAAGAGAGCTACAGAGTGCTGCTGCATTGAATCTGTTGAGGACTTTGATTTTTCAGTCTGTGTCTGTGACATTTAGCGATCGGTCTCTCTGCATAACGAGTGCCAGAGACGTTCATTGTCATTTATCAGCCTCAGCATGACTGTATTTGTGCAGTGTGCATCCTGTAGGAGTGAGTAACGATCGCTTTACACTGTTGTTTGGTTTATAGTTGTTTGTTAGTTGTGACGCAGTTATTGCACGAGATGTGCTGCGTCTGAGGTAGTTATGATTGCAGTTGAAGTTACAATGTTAATACCCATATTATTGATCATGTAGATATCAGTGAATGTGTTGTTATATTTAGTGTTTCTACTATTGTATTACAGCCTGAGGGGAGCAGCCTATAATGTATGTCAATATGTTATTTTATTATGTTAATTACTGATGTTAGATTCCTGGAATAAACCACACACATCCACAAACTTGTATGCATATGTCCTGCACATAATCTACAATACATCAAACTCGCATCCTCTGATAATCATCCAGCCTGTCGTGAGTCAAACCGACTGCAGTAAAGATCACACAGTGGATAGCCTGTACATTTGATTCCCTCAGGAACGATATAACTTGCACTTGATTCAGCATCATCATCTCAATGTTCTCTGATGCTGCCATTACAGAGATTGAACAGAGCTAAGAATATTCATCTAATCTGAGTATTATAAAGCAGCCCGTTGACTGAACAAAATACCCAAACCTCTCATCGTGACCAAGCTCATATTACAGTATCCTGACATTTAACCACTGCAGTTTATGTAAAGGCTGTCTTCCTTCACTAATGTTAATCATCATACTTTATGATTATTAAAGGTATTGAAACTGATGCTCTGCTCTGCGTGTTCTTACCGACACACCTGGTTCACTACTATACCTTGCTAGCCTTAGTAATTTAGATAGCTCTTTGCTACAGTGCGACTGAAATGTCATGCCCCTTAACATACTGTGATGCTAGCTGTGGCCCAAAGTTGAGTGTGCATACTTAGTGTTAAAGGCCAGGCCTCCGAAGTGCAAGTCTTCAGAGTTGTGAGCAAGAGCCGTGAGTTTTAAACTAAATTAAAATGTCACAAAGTCTCTCAGAAATCTGGGTGTTATATTGGACAGCAATTTGTCTTTTGAAAATCATATTTCCAATGTTACAAAAACCGCATTCTTCCATCTTAGAAACATTGCCAAGCTACGAAACATGTTATCTGTTTCTGATGCAGAAAAGCTAGTTCATGCTTTCATGACCTCTAGACTGGACTATTGTAATCCACTTCTAGGTGGTTGTCCTGCTTCGTCAATAAACAAGCTACAGGTAGTCCAAAATGCAGCAGCTAGAGTCCTTACCAGGTCAAGAAAATATGATCATATTACCCCAATTTTACAGTCTCTGCACTGGCTACCTATTAAGTTCCGTATCAGTTACAAATTATCATTACTTACCTATAAGGCCCTAAATGGTTTAGCTCCTGCGTACCTAACTAGCCTTCTACCACGCTACAACCCATCACGCACCCTAAGGTCACAAAACGCTGGACTTTTGGTAGTTCCTAGGATAGCAAAGTCCACTAAAGGAGGTAGAGCTTTTTCACATTTGGCTCCCAAACTCTGGAATAGCCTTCCTGATAATGTTCGGGGTTCAGACACACTCTCTCTGTTTAAATCTAGATTAAAAACGCATCTCTTTCGCCAAGCATTCGAATAATGTATCTCTTAAATTGTGAGTGTAGTTGCATCTGCATTTTTATTCTTTAGCTTGGGTTAAACTAATTTTACTTTGTTGGATCAGCAGCTATGCTAATGATGTCTCTATTTTGTTTCTATGTTTTGCCACGGGATTTACATCCCGTGGTAACTAGGATTTACACAAGCTCCAGTCTGGATCCAGAACACCTGAGAAGAGATGATGCTGACCCTCAGAGGACCCCAGATGATGCTAACCTTGAATCAACAAACAGAACTAACAATTATTGCTACATGTGTGACTGCATCCTATAATTACTATTAATTAATAATATTGATAGTTCATCATCTAGCTGACTACGTCTTGTATTATTATTATTATTTTTATTTTTCTAAAATCCTGTCAAACGTGCACAAACTACTAGCTACTACTAAATATTGTAGAAACATAATTTTCTTTAAAGTTGCTTTGTAACGATTTGTATTGTAAAAAGCGCTATACAAATAAACTTGAATTGAATTGAATTGAATATATCACTGTCTTTGTCCATTAAGCTACATTATTTGTTTTATTTATAATGATTTTCTATAGGAGGAAAACATTGAATGTACAATTTAACGCACTGCGTTCTGTACTCGTCTGCTTTCCTGTATGGAGTTGATCCTTTAAAAATCACTTAATGCATTTCATAATGCACGTTCATATTTGCTGCTCTATATATACGTTGAGTCAACAACAAGACATATAGGCTAGGCCTACTGAATTGGCTTTATCATCTTAGTCTGTTATTAGGCCACATTAAGCGATTTGCTGTATGGGAGGACAAAGTTTGCGCATTGTGTTCATAGCCATCTGCTTGTCTTGTGGTACGTACATTACATAATAACTATACCTCGAATTTGGTCTTTTAATTAAACTTAAATGTATCTTAAAACATTAGGCCATATTAAGTGTTTGTTTTTTCTACAGGAGGAAAACGCTTAACGAAAGACTGTGCATTGCATTCATATTCTGCTGTTCTGTGGCCACGGATTTGACAGTCTTGTCTTCTTCTTGCAAGACCCTGTAAGTTATAGTAGTAGGCCTACTAATTTAGTTTTAATCGTTTAATCACCACCACAGCATCTTGTCTCCATTGGCAACATGCACGATTTCTGTTGATTGCAAGTGACGTCACAGGTAGCGGAGAGTGAAAGTAGCGATTGCAAGTGACATTGTAATTTAGTTTCTTTTTTCTTGTCTTCACCACCTGGCTACTGTTGTAAAATGTTGAGAGATTCAAATAAAAAGTTATCAATAAATAGAACAAAATAAAAAAATAAAGACTGCAAGTGATGTCACTAGCGGAAGTGCAAGTGTCTGAGAGTGCAAGTCAGAGAATGCAAGTGCAAGTCTGCAGCTAGACCCTTCTCCCAACATGAGTCGTTAATGATCATTTTCATTTTTGGATGAACTAACCCTTTAAGAGCACTGACATTTTAATTAATAATGTTCATATATGCAATAAAATAAAGATATATATATATATATATATATATATGGTAATATTTATATCTATTTTAGAATAGATTGCTATTAGAATAGATTAGAATAGATAGAATAGATAAACTGTTAAAATAAAGACAAAATTAGGTCTGCATTTTATTCTTAGAGGGTAACAAGAATATAGGAAAAGTTCTCTGCTAGCTTATATACGTTATTAATATCTTTGTTCCTATAAAGACACATGACATGAGAAAGTGAAAATGAAAGTGTCTCTCTTTTTTGCTTTCTGTGTGTCATGTGATTTCAAGGAACTGTTGTGGTGTGATTTCAAGGTAGCCTATCAGGGATGTGCAGAGAGTTACTCAGGGGCTGGGTCTCAAATGTAAAACTGAGGTAAGGTAAAGAAAAAAAAAAGGTCAAAAGTTTGGATATACTATTTTATATTCTTGCAAGAAGTCACTTATGGTCGTCAAGCCATAACATTATAATCCTCCACGTCCGCTATGTTCTCAAAGCTCAGGCAATTTGATGGAGCAACATGCAAGAGGGTCTGGCTGCAGACTTGCACTTGCATTCTCAGACTTCCACTCTCAGACACTTGCACTTCCGCTAGTGTCATCACTTGCAGTCTTTATTTTTTATTTTGTTGAATTTTTTAATTATTTTTTTGTTTGAATTTCCCAACATTTTATAGCAGTAGGCAGGTGGCGAAGACAAGAAAAAATAAACCAACTTACAATGCGACACTTGCAATCGACACAAATCGTGCATGTTGCCAATGGAGACAAAATGCTGTGGTGGGGATTAAACGATTAAACCTAATTAAGTACTATAACGTACAGAGTCCTGCAAGAAAAAGACAAGAAAAGCAAATCCGTGGCAAGAACACCAGAATAAAAACAGAAAAAACGTACTCGGTTACAAATGTAACCTCGGTTCTCTCTAGAAGAGGGAACAAGTACTGCGTCTTAGCGAAGACGCTACGGGAAAAGTCTCTTTTCACGATACACTCGGGCTCGCGCCCTCCATGCCACTTCCCGCCGAAACGGGTGTGGACTAGCCCTATAAAGGGAGCTCGAAAAGGCTGACTCACCTGATTTATTTCATCGCCGAAGCGCACCAGAGTGAATCGTACGCACGGCAGAGAACGCAGTACTCGTTCCCTTTTCTAGAGAGAACCGAGGTTACATTACTAACCGAGTACGTTCTCTTACGAGAGTTCTCTCGTACTGCGTCTTAGCTAAGATGCTACGGGAACCCAATGTAAAACGCCGTGCGTGCAGAGATCACACACCAATAAACCTTGAAGCGACGCCCAGGATTTACAGTGCACAATCACCAGAGGGACTCACAGAGAGTCCTAGAACAGGAGGGGGAAACCCTCCGTCCCATATCTAGCAGCGTCCGTAGACGCGGCAATATTAGATTAGATTAGATTAGATTAAATTTAACTTTATTGTCATTATGCAGAGTACAAGTACAGAGCTAATGAAATACAGTTAGCATCTAACCAGAAGTGCAAGAATATAGTGTTTTATATACATAAAAGTGCAGAGTAAGTGAAGCTATGATATACAGAATGTACAGTGGAGTTGCTATATACAGTATTGAGCAGAGTATGTGCAGAATATAAATAGGAATGCAAATGTAGGGATTGTATGTACATTATGAACACAGCAATGTAGGATTATATATACATTATGAACAGCAGCATTGTGAGAACAGTGATAATAAATACAGTTGGATGAGTGTGTAAAAGTATTGTTAAACAATGTATTACAGTATATACAGAATAACAGTAGTGCAATTATGTTTTTATAGAAATAGTTTACTGTGCTTTGTACAGTAACAGCTTTAGACAGTTTACAGTAATGGCTAGAACAGTGTGCAGTTTGTGCAAAATATGATTAGTGCAAATGCATGTGTGTAAAGTACTGTGACCAGTGCAGTAAAAGAGCAGGTGCAGGTTAGATTGGTGGGGTGGCGTTCAGAAGTGTCACAGCCTCAGGAAAGAAGCTCTTCTTGAGCCTACTAGTGCGAGAGCGTAGGCTCCTGTAACGCCTGCCGGATGGAAGGAGGGTGAAAAGTCCATGGTTAGGGTGAGAGGCATCCTTAATGATGTTCCTTGCCCTGCCCAGACAGCGCTTCTGATAAATGTTCTCGATGGATGTTAACTGGGTGCCGGTGATCCGTTGAGCAGTTTTCACCACCCGCTGGAGTACTTTGAATATGACATCACATATTCAAGGCACGGCCTGACCAATGTGGGGATGTGGGTCTTACGCAATACTGCCCATATAACAATCGGCAGAGCATCGCGCTTGCGATCTCAGAGTTCCAATCAGGACACTGATTCAACTATACCGACAACAGCTTTGCTTGCAGAGCGGGAACCTCTAGGTTATAGAACCTGATAAATGTAGACGGCGAGGCCCATCCTGCCTCCATACATATATCCTGTAAGGAAATCCCACTAGACCACGCCCACGATGAGGCGACGCCTCTTGTGGAGTGTGCTCTGACACCCAGTGGGCACTGAAGGCCCCTGGAAGTGTAAGCTAACGCTATAGCTTCAACTATCCATCTGGATAAGCTCTGTTTCGAAACAGCCATTCCCTTGGCACGTCCACTGAACGAGACAAACAGCTGCTCAGTCTGTCTGAAGACAGCAGAGCGAGACACATAAGTTCTTAAAACCCTAACGGGGCAAAGAAGACTTGAGTCTCCATCCTCTTCTGACACCGACAGGGCAGACAGGGAAATAACCTGAGCCCGAAACGGTGTGTTGAGGGATTTCGGCACATGCCTAGGTTTGAGTATGACCCTTGAGTCATTAGGCCCAAATTCCAAGCACGTCGGGCTCACCGAGAGCGCGTGCAGGTCACCCACACGCTTCACTGAAGCGAGAGCCAACAAGAACACTGTCTTGAATGACAGATGTTTGAGGCTAATCGTTCGGATAGGCTCGAAAGAGGAACCTTTCATGGCCTCCAAAACCGTCGAGAGGTCCCATACAGGGAGTGACGGAGGTCTGGGAGGATTCAGCCTCCTAGCTCTTCTAAGGAAGCGGATGACCAAATCGTTCCTTCCTATTGACTGACCGAGCGTTGTCTCAGAAAACGCTGCCATAGCCGCCACGTAAACTTTGAGCGTGGAGGGGGCTCTGCCCTTATCCAACAGCTCCTTATCCAAACAGAACCTCCGTCACCTCACAACTAAGGGGTGAACGTCCCCGAGCTGTGCACCAGCTGGAGAATACTGACCACTTTGAGGCATATAGCCGTCGAGTCGATGGAGCTCTAGCCTGAGTGATAGTATTTAGCACTCCCACTGAGAGATCAGCGGGTAACCGTTGAGCGCCCACACATGGAGGGACCACAACTCCGGTTGAGGGTGCCAAATCGAGCCCCTGGCCTGCGAGAGGAGGTCCCTCCTCAACGGCACTGGCCACGGGGCAGTGTCTGCTAACTGCATCAAATTTGGAAACCATGGTTGGTTCTTCCAAAGTGGTGCTACAAGCAGTACTGAGCATCTTGTTTCCCTCACCCGTTCTATCACCTGCGGAAGGAGGGAGACAGGGGGAAAAGCATAGAGCAGGCAGCACGGCCACCTTTGTGACAGCGCGCTTTCGTTCTTGGAAAAGAACACGGGACAGTGAGCGTTTTGATGGGACGCGAGGAGGTCCACTTCCGCCCTGCCAAATCTCTCCCACAGCAGCTGGACTGTCTGTGGGTGTAGAGACCATTCGCCCGTGGGAATGTTGTTTCTGGACAGTCTGTCTGGACCCAGATTCTGTAGCCCAGGCACATGAACTGCTCTCAGCGAGCACAAGTTGCGCTGAGCCCAAACCAGGAGGCGTTCCGCCAACCTGTACAGGTTTCGTGACCTGAGACCGCCCTGGCGATTTATGTAGGACACCACAGACATGTTGTCCGAATGGACTAAGACGTGGTGGCCCTTGATTCGGGGACAAAAGCGCGTCAGCGCGTTCTCCACTGCCAGCATTTCCAGACAGTTGATATGTTGGAGCTTTTCCCGTTCTGACCACAGGCCAAAGAACGGTCTGCCCTTGAGCAGCGCTCCCCATCCCGAAGTGGAGGCGTCCGACACCACTTTCACTTTCGAGGAAGTCCCCAGGCTTACACCTGATTGGTACCAGTCGTTCGCTGTCCAGGGTTTCAAGGCTGTAACACAGCTCTGATTGACCTTGAGACGCAACTGACCGGATATCCACGCTCTGCGCGGTACTCGCGCTTTCAGCCAGAACTGCAAGGGGCGCATGTGGAGCAGTCCCAACTGAAGAACTGGTGATGCTGAGGCCATGAGACCTAGCATCTTCTGAAATTCTCTGAGCGAGAAGGTTGCGCCACAGCGGAGAGAGCTCGCTGCGCGCCGAATGCCCAACGTGCGCTGTGGCGACAGCCACACCGTCATGGAGGCTTGAGTCCAGAGCTATACCCAAAAACAGTATCGTCTGACTGGGGTTCAGCGAACTCTTCGTCCAGTTGACACTGAGACCGAGTTTCTCGAGGTGATCGAGTAAAATGGCCCTGTGTTCTACGAGCTCTGATCGTGATTGAGCCAGAATCAGCCAGTCGTCCAAATAGTTCAGCACTCGCATGCCTCTGAGTCTGAGAGGAGCAAGCGCTGCATCCATGCACCTCGTAAACGTACGATGAGCCATGGACAAGCCGAACAGCTGGACTGTATACTGGTATGTCTGGCCCTCGAAGGCGAATCTCAAGTATCGCCTGTGACGTGACGCTATCTGTATTTGAAAATACGCGTCCTTCAGATCTATCGACATGAACCAGTCTCCTTTGCGAATATGCGCGAAGAGTTTCCTGGTTGTAAGCATTTTGAAACTGCGTTTCACCAATGCCTTGTTCAGCTGTCTTAGATCCAGTATGGGTCTGAAACCCCCATCTTTCTTGGGCACTAGAAAGTATCTGCTGTACAGCCCCCCTTTGCTTTGAGCTTGAGATACAGGCTCCACAGCCCCTTTGCTCAACAGTTTTGATATTTCGGCTCGAAGTAAGTGTGCTACTTCTGTTTTGACCGTAGTTTCGACCCGCTAAAAAATGTGGAGGGCGTCGAAAAAACTGTAGTGAGTAGCCTCTCTTTATAATGTCTAGCACACAATCCGAAACCCCTGGAAGCGCTGACCATGCGTCTGCATGAATGGCTAAGGGTTGGATGCGAAGCGCGCTCTGTTGGCTGGGCAACGGCAGCGCTTCGATGTGCTGTAACATGGGCGTTATGCCTGTGACATTTGAGGCGGGGAGCTCGCTGATCACAGCGGGCAGATCGCTCGTCCTCGACCCCGCCACGGTGCTTAACCGAGTGAGGGAGGGGTGAGCGGGTCCCGTGGGACTCGTAATTGTGGGCTGTAAGCGTGCACATTTACTGCTTTCGACTCGCTGTCTGCCTGGGCAGAACGAACGTGCACAGGTTTCGTTTTTAAAGAAACCACATGCCGTGTGTGACATAGTGTTTGTGGGCACTGAGGAGTGGGCACGTTTACTATGTAGTGCGCGCGATCGACATGAGTCGCTTTTATGGGCGCGAGCCCTGTGTGAAGGGCTGTGCTTATATGTGGAGATGGGCACTGAGCAGTGGGCATCGTCACTACATTTATAGCACCATCGGCCGTGGCCGGGACACCAGAAATTACACTCTTTTCGGGAAATATCTGGGTAGCCATGATAACAGCTTTTGTGTGAAGGCAAGCAGGCAACTGTACAGGCTTGCGCGTTGCAGAAGACGCTGAGACAGTCACAATTCCTGGAACTGAAACAGCGGTGCGCTTGGGTGAGAGTTCGGCCGCAGTGGGACTCGTACACCGGCGCTTTCCTAGGAGTGCTAGGATGACTTCGGGGCTTCCGGCCTCACCGTAATCCTCTGCCGTGGCCCCCGCGGCGCAGGACGACGGCCGGTAGAGCGAGAGCGGGGTCTCGAGCTGCGGTGCTGACGCTGTTGCAATGAAGCAGTAGGAGGCGGGGGGTGTGGCTGAGAGCTTTGGGGAGCCGGTCTAGCACGACTCGCTGCAGAACCGGAGCGCTTCGGGATGAAGTGCTTGAATGCTTGCAACGCTTTCTGGTCCTCGACGAACCTCTCAACGAACTCGTTGACAGAAGATCCGAAGAGGCCAGCGGGAGTCAGCGGGGCGTCGAGAAACAAAGTACATTCAGACTCTGCCATGTCTGACAGCGTCAGCCATAGATGCCTCTCAGCCACAGTAGCGGAAGCCATAACTCGTCCCATGGCCTGTGCAGCGGACTTAGTAGCGCGAAGAGAGAGATCCGAAGCACTCCTCAAATCCGCGAGAGAGATAGCCTCAGGTCCCATCTCGTCCAGCTTACGGAGGAGATCACCCTGGAATATCTGCAGCGTGGCCATCGTGTGTAGTGCAGACGCAGCCTGCCCGGCCTGCCAGCGGCTTCAGGAAAGGCTCGTCCCGCTGAGATGCTATCGGACGAAGCTTGCTTCCTCTCGTGATCCAACGATGCGTGTGCTTCGCTGAAGAGATGAAAAATCAGGTGAGTCAGCCTTTTCGAGCTCCCTTTATAGGGCTAGGCCACACCCGTTTCGGCGGGAAGTGGCATGGAGGGCGCGAGCGCCCTCATTGGTCTGATGTTGCATCAGCCTGTGCTCGATAGGCTTATGCAGTTGCCGCAGAGCAGCCAAAGAGCAAGCGAGCCGTCTCGCCTATGGCTGTGTGCTGCTGCAAATGCGCTTTACAATAATTCAAAATTAAGGATAATTTTTTGCTTCAGTGTATCGTGAAAAGAGACTTTTCCCCTAGCATCTTAGCTAAGACGCAGTACGAGAGAACTCTCGTAAGAGAACTGAAAAAACGCTGAACGAAAGACTTTGTGCATTGCGTTCATATTATGCTGTTCTGTGGCCACGGATTTTCTGGTCTTGTCTTTTTCTTGCAGGACCCTGTACGTTATATTAATAGGCCTACTAATTTGGTTTTAATCGTTTAATCACCACCACAGCATCTTGTCTCCATTGGCAACATGCACGATTTCTGTTGATTGCAAGTGACGTCACAGGTAGCGGAGAGTGCAAGTAGCGATTGCAAGTGACATTATTTTTACTTGCATGTATGCATATATATATATATATATATATATATATATATATACATATATATATATATACATACATACATACATACATACATACATATATATATATATATATATATATATATATATATATATATATATATATGGTTATATTTATAGCTATATTAGAATAGATTGCTTTAAACTGTTAAAATAAAGACAAAATTAGGTATGCATTTTATTCTTAGAGGGCAACAAGAATATAGGAAAAGTTCTCTGCTAGCTTAAATAAGTATTAATATCTTTGTTCCTATAAGTCACATGACATGACAAAGTGAAAATGAAAGTGTCTCTCTTTTTTTGCTTTCGGTGTGTTATGTGATTTCAAGGAACTGTTGTGGTGTGATTTCAAGGTAGCCTATCAGGGATGTGCAGAGAGTTACTCAGGGGCTGGGGCTCAAATGTAAAACTGAGGTAATGTAAAGAAAAAAAAAAGGTCAAAAGTTTGGATATACTATTTTATATTCTTGCAAGAAGTCACTTATGGTCGTCAAGCCTGCATTTATTTGATCAAACTTTGTAATACTCTAAAATACATTGCTGTTCTTTTTAACTTTTCATTTATTAATGAACCCCAAAAAGTATTACAGGTTACAAATAAAATAAAAATTAATCAGCCTATTAGAATGATTTCTAAAGAATCATGTGACTCTGAAGACTTGAAAGAGAAAATTCTGATGTGATCACCGAAATAAATTATATTATATGAGTACAATTTAATTATTCTTTTATATACAGTTTTTTCTGTATTTTTGTTCAAATAAATGAAGGCCTAATGAGCATAAGACACTTTCATAATGCTACATAATTATCAAAAATGGTAATATAATAAAGTCCTAACAGACCTGTAAATGGCACTTTGGTTACATTAACTATGATAGTTTCATGAAATTAAATGGTGTACCATACATACATATAAGTGAATTGAATACTGATTACCATTATTGCGACTTCTTACAGTGCAATGGCTTTCAAGGTTTTGTAGTCATTAGCATCTATTTTCTCTACAATGTAGTTTGATTTATAAAATTAAACAAACCGTAGATCCAGATCGCTCGACAAATGTAAGTTCATCTGTCCATCTAATTTTCAACTAATTTATGAATGCGACCCAAAGGCACTCACTGAAAGTTTCTGAACAGACTGTGAATATCAGTCAGTAAAGCAAAGCAAAGCACACACAATCACAATGCCTCAGATTTACAGATATGTACAAATAAACAGGACATTTCTGACTTTTAGCGATTAATTACAGTTTTGTGCACATTGTCATGTTAATTATAGTTCAAATGTTGTTTTATTGGGCACAATATCATTGCTATTTGTCTGAGAGGGGCACTTTTGCATCATTTTGAAAAAAGGGCGGGGACTTGAGTCTCTAGAGCCAACTGCCCTCCACCCCCGCATGTGCCTGTAGCTTTTGTGGTTATATAAATGCCAGCAGAAAACCTTAATTTGATACTTATACCTCTGAAAGAGAGCTGAAGACACACACAGAGAGAAACATCAATACTCAGGTAGGACTTTATTTGCACTTAATATTATCTCTGTTATTTTCATTTATAATTAGTTGATATTATATATATATATATATATATATGTTAGACGCTTTGTGCTCTGTTTAGTTCATATTGACAGACTTCGGGCAGACAATTGCCATATAGGCATCCAGTGGGACTGGTAGAGAGGGGTGACACTCGCATATATGGATACATGAACAAGTAGCGGTTTTTTGTTTTTTTTGAGAAGGGGCATTTATAATCAACATCTCCATAATACATCGTGTATACACTCACTAGACAAAGACTGACCGCTTTAGGGGCCGTTCACATATCGCGCCTAAAAACGCGTGGAAAACGCTAGTCGCGCCGCTTTCTCCTTCTTTCCAAAGCGCTCGGGCAGTTGCGCCCCTGAGGCGTCTGCCTTTGCTAAGCAACCATGACGTGCTCTCTCCATGAAAACGCGGAAATTTCAGCAAAGGATAAATGGATTTGCAGCTCTAAAAATCGCTTGCAGTAGCTCTGCTACTAAATTTATTTCAAATATCCATATACAGCTATGTTCACCTGTTCCTTCATCTTGGCTGAGCTTTCAACGCTGTTATGGGAAAGGATGAAGCTGATTGGTTAGTTCTTGTCACATGACCCGCGGCGCGCTCGCGGTATTCTGAAAAGTTGAAATGTTTTTAACTCGATGCGGTGCGGACGCGCCTGGAAAAAACAGGCGCGTCTATGGAAGGCCAAGAGGGTCAAATACACGTGAATTTTAACGCGTCAACAACACGTTAAATACGTGTATTTCACGCGTAAACAACACGTATTTAACGCGTTAAATACGTGTTGTTTACGCGTGAAAAATCAGCGCGTATTTAACGTGTATTTCACGTGTTAAATACGCGTTAAATACACGTGAAGTACACGTTAAAAATCAGTTTGAACGGGTCAATGTCATTGGCTGCTGAGGACTTGGGTCAAACCACTTCTGTCTTTTTTTTTTTGTCTTTTTCTCTTTTCTTTTTTTGTATAGCCTATAGAAATAATATATTTAAGTTTCAGTTTTATGAAAAAATAAACACATTAGTGGATATTTTAGCTTTAATAGTGGTCACTCTTAAAGGGTTAGAAGTAAAGCAACAAATCTGTTTTATGGATGGTAACTGTAAAATTATTACTGAAATATAATTAGTAATTAGTTACACTACTAGTTACTGCAAAAGTAATATTATTAAAATAACTAAATTACTAGTAACTACTTACAGCTCAACTCTGACTTTCAGTAATATATATATATATATATATATATATATATATATATATATATATATATATATTTGGACATTCTCCTGCTGAGAAATAACTGATAAAAATGTAAGAAAAAATTTTGTGCTCAAGAGAAATTATTTATATCCGTCTTATTTGATATTCAATATCTCAGGACATAAATAAGGTAAGTTAAAGTGTATCTGTTTCAAATGTTTTAGTGAAAGTATAAGACTTAAGTTAGCATCAAGCATTAACATCTGTGTGGGGGAAATAGTTACAATAGAGGTAAGGTTTAAGATACAAACCATTGAAATCAATATCTGTCTTTAGAAAACAATCATCTTAGTAATCAACAGCTTTTATTGTGCTTACATTTACAGCTATCGCCAGCAGGTGGCACTTATTGAAACCTCTTTTGGTTCAGCGAATATGCACTCATCAGACAATCAGTAATTAGCTACACAGGTGATGTTATAAGACATAAGCATTTAAGACTTTCAGGATTAAAATGAGAGCTTGTACTAGGGTCAAGACAACAGAAGTTTTCTACTGCTACCACCATACCACCGTGAACCCCCCCATTGCATCAATATTACTAATCATATTTTTCAAGCTGCTTAATTAAAACCAAGGAAAAATAGATATCATTTGAAAGCTTCGAGTCTGAGCATTACAATGCATTTAGCATGTTGATCAACTCCAAAATAGTGCCAAGTTATTTGCTGAGAAATAATAATAATAATAATTTTGCCATGTACTCTAATATTTATAAAAAATGTCACACAATTCAGATACTCATGTGCCATATGTCATCTGAAAGGTCTCATGAAGTAGAATAAAAAAACAGGGCTCTAGGCTAATTTTTTGCACTTGTTACACTAGTGCACCTAACTTTTTTCTTACAAGTCCACTTTTTTTAAATCGCTGTCCTAAACAATATTGACTTGTAGCCTAAATGATTAACTAACAATCTGGTCAACATAATGTTCTTTATTTGAAGCACAATTCTACAAGAAAGGTAACTTACTGAAAAAGTTTTGGTGCAAACTTAAACTCAAAACATCTTAAGATATATGAAATAGAAATAAAATCTAAATTAAGGGTTTTAAGGGCTTCAAACTGAACATATCATGGCTCAATGTCTTATGGACTATCCTCCACTGCAGTCACATGCCCCTCGGATGGCCAACTCCTGTAGTTTGTCCTTCGTGATCTTTGGCCTTTGGCTTATCCAGCTGGCCACACTCTCTCTAGCATCAAAATCTTCCAGACTTGGGTCTCTACACTAATTCTGATCAAATCTTCACTATGTCTGAAAAAATGGGTGTCTGATTTGAACAGGTGAACAGTCCCTAAACAGCTTATACTTATTGGATCAGCTATTAAAAAAGTTCAGTTTTGTATGTAATAGCAAAGTGATTATATTTTGTTTCATTTTTTTTTTTTATTAAGTTAATTTAGAAAAGCATTTGGAGCATTTTATGTTTATTAAACATATTCTTCATTTGCTGGTGTTTTTTCAGTTTGCATGTGTTTTCTTAAGTTGCAGCGTGTTGAGCTTTCTCGGCCACCGTAAAATATAGTCGAAATCAGCACAGCCATTGTCGTATGAGTATTTGATTTCATTAGTCAATGTCGTGAGTAGGATTTTAGTGCAGATTGATATCTTTGAGAGTTGGTTATGTAGTCTTAATGGACCGCGTTTCAGTCATTATAATATTCATTCCGTTTTCTGACAACAGAAACATTAAAAAACAGTTTTATTGAGAATTTGGCTGCCTTAAAATGCAGTACGCACTTACTTCATGCATATGCTAATCAGTGTATGACGTCATCTAGCGAAATTTAGCAACTTTTCAGCAGGGGGGGCATGGTTTCATATTTTTTTGAAGCACCCCTGGGCACCGCCATTGGCTAGTGGACCCCCACCTGCTGTTAGCATTCCACTGACTCCCATTCATTTTGGCGTCACTTTGACAGCGTATAACTTTACATGTGAGGCGTTTAAAGACTCCATTTGTCCAATAATTATTTCTAAAGAAACACGAAAATGTATAAAAGGCTCCATTACCTTGTATCTTACGTTATGGTCCCGTAGAAGCAGTTTTTGTAAAAAATAGGCTAACGATTGTGTCATAACCAGCGACTCTCTGTCGCACAGTAGAGAAATTACTGTTGTCAGACAGGTTGCTCACGTGACATCTACGTCATCAAGCTCAGTTTGAGTCTCTGCAGTATGCTCGACCCCCAGGAAGTCAATTAGAAGCACACACTTCCTGGAGTTCGAGTGTTCTGCGCAGACTCAAACTGAGCTTGATGACGTAGATGTCACGTGAGCAACCTGTCTGACACTTGTAAATCTTCTAATAGTTGTGCCAAGAGAAATCTGAATCACCCACCGAATCTTGCAGACGTTGTTGAACAATTTTGTCCCATTGCTTTTATGGACTCTCTATGGGCTTCTCCCTTGACTTCATGCCTCCACGTCCCCCCAATTGCCTCATAGACAGTAAAAGATTGCCTGCGAGCTTCTCCTCCTGTCCATACAGTAATTTCTCTACTGTGCGACAGAGAGTAGCTGGTTATGTTTAATTACCTGCTTACCTTTAGCTACGTTTTCTTGAGGTAAAGGAAAGGGAATATTTTGGTTTGCTATGGAAAACTGTAACAGTCTAGCGTGAATGCACAAGCAAAATACAAGAAATGGTCAACTTAGCAAGCTAATCACAACTCTTTATTCTTTGCCAATAATATAACCTATCTCTATAATATAATATTCTAAAACAATATCAATCCCCATAGAATGTTGTTGTCCCTGAAAACTAAATGTCATAGGGTCCCTGTTAATGCTATTACCTTTGTATCCTTCACGTCATTGAGCAGATGACATGGATATTCGAAGATATTTTAGCAAAGAGAAAGAGAAGCAGCCGCAGGAGATTGGCAGGTCAATTGATTCTGAGGGAACCTGTGTGATTGAGGTCAGAAATGGTCTATGTCTATGTCTAAGGATTGTTTTGTTGTCTTCTAACAATAAGCATTTGTTGGCATGTCTAGGCACTAAGCATAGCCTAAACTAAATTATTTCAAGTCAAGTCAAGTCACCTTTATTTATATAGCGCTTTAAACAAAAGACATTGCGTCAAAGCAACTGAACAACATTCATTAGGAAAACAGTGTCAATAATGCAAAATGACAGTTAAAGGCAGTTCATCATTGAATTCAGTTATGTCATCTCTGTTCAGTTTAAATAGTGTCTGTGCATTAATTTGCAATCAAGTCAACGATATCGCTGTAGATGAAGTGTCCCCAACTAAGCAAGCCAGAGGCGACAGCGGCAAGGAACCGAAACTCCATCGGTGACAGAATGGAGAAAAAAACCTTGGGAGAAACCAGGCTCAGTTGGGGGGCCAGTTCTCCTCTGACCAGTTGAAACCAGTAGTTCAATTCCAGGCTGCAGCAAAGTCAGATTGTGCAGAAGAATCATCTGTTTCCTGTGGTCTTGTCCTGGTGCTCCTCTGAGACAAGGTCTTTACAGGGGATCTGTATCTGGGGCTCTAGTTGTCCTGGTCTCCGCTGTCTTTAAGGGATGTAGAGGTCCTTTCTAGGTGCTGATCCAGCATCTGGTCTGGATACGTACTGGATCCAGGTGACTGCAGTGACCCTCTGATCTGGATACAGATTGGATCTGGTGGCTACGGTGACCTCGGAATAAGAGAGAAACAGACAAATATTAGCGTAGATGCCATTCTTCTAATGATGTAGCAAGTACATCGGGTGTTATGGGAAGTGTTTTCGGTTCCGGTTTACCTAATTAATGCAGCCTAAAAATCCTTTAACGGATTTGGATATTAAAAGCATATTAGTATGTTATGTGTAAACCAGGTTAAAGAGATGGGTCTTTAACATAGATTTAAACTGCAAGAGTGTGTCTGCCTCCCGAACAATGTTAGGTAGGTTTGTGTGACTGTGTTAAGTGCATTTTTGGGAAACGCACGTGAAACAATAATTGTTTTCGATCACAAAATTACTTTTTTTCAGAAATGCATTTATAAGGTTTTAGAACCTTTTTTCCATTTTCACCTCAAATTGAGCTGTGCCTCCCCCGAGCCACCACTGCTGCATATTTATGCGGGATATACTCTGGGAGTAGCAGTTATTGACATAGTCATAACCATAGCAATAGAAGGTACAAAATATGTGAAAATGAGCATTAAGATAGAGCACCCTCATTAATTTCAGAAGCACCCTCAGTCATTATTTCTGGAACCTGGTTGATACGGTTTTACTGCATATTTACACTCAAAAAAATGACTCTTTAAATGAACATTAAAAATCCTGGAAAGGATTTCCACATGATTAAGTTGTTTTATTTCATAATTATGCAATTCTGTTATTCCAGTTTAATGTACTTGGGTAAACTTAATTTATTAAGGTTGATTCAACTTATTTACTATGGTTGGGCACAGCTTAATTTAATAGTGTCAGCCCAACTAATTTGCAATGTGTTGGACCAACTCATTTACTTAAAGGGTTAGTTCACCCAAAAATCTAAATTATGTCATTAATTGTGAAGCAGACCGACACACAGAGCGTCTGAACCGAACTGATTCTTTGGGTGAGTGATTCTGAACTGATTCTGTGCTAATTTCATGAGCGCTGGTAAACCGAAGGCTTGAATCAAGGGCAATCATCGCCAATGACGCCATTACGTAGAGCGCAAAAGAACCGGTGAACCGTTTTCTTCAACTGGTTTATTGAATCTGTCACAATCCACACACAAGAACAGAGGACAGGTAGATCCAATAGCAGTTAATGTTTCTTTAATAAGGGAAAACCGTTACATCAAATCCAGTCCAGGCAGGGGTCAAAACCAAGGTGGCAATCAAAACTCAACAGAAACAAAACACACAGGCATGAACAGGACTCGGAAGTGGCGTGATCAATACAAGGACTTCGTGACACATACTAAAACAGACAGGGTATAAATACACAGGGAAATGACAATGCTAATGGGGAATAGACTGAGTGCAATGATTAATGACCAGTGACAGCTGAGTGCAATGAGGAGACAGAGATCGTGGGGAATGTGGTTCAGGAAGTGACAGACACCGTGGGGAAGGAGGACATCTTGTGGTTACCCAGGGAACACAAACCAGACACTGTGACAGAATCGAACTGTCTGAAAGAAGTACTGGTGATCCGAAAACCGATGCAACCGGTTCTTGACTCGTGAACAAGTCAATGTTTTGTTCCTTATCTGGCTCGGCTCGGTGTTTATATTCAGTTCTCTCTTCACAGCAGTTCAGTCAGTGTACTGTTTGAGTAAATGAATTACTCCAGGATATTGGTTTGTTTGAACTCAGAGGGAGTGTCATCCAGAATAAAAATGTTAACAGCTTAAGTCATTTGTGGATTAATGCTTATTGGAGATGAGAACCGTTTCAAATGATTCAGTTCGATTTGGTGAACTGGTTCAAAAAGATCCGGTTATATCGAATGATTCGTTCGTGAACCGGATATCACAAACTGCAGTGTTTTGAACTCTCTCACAACAGACACTGAAGACAATGATGAATAAAGTCGTAGTTTTTGCTATTTTTGGACCAAAATGTATTTTCGATGCTTCAAAAAATTCTACCTGACCCTCTGATGTCACATGGACTAATTTGATGATGTTTTTCTTACCTTTCTGGACATGGACAGTTTAAATGGAGGGACTGGGAGCTCTCGGACTAAATCTAAAATATCTTAAACTGTGTTCCAAAGATAAACGGAGGTCTCACGGGTTTGGAACAACATGAGGGTTAGTTATTAATTTCATAACTTTGATTATTGGGTGAACTAACCCTTTAAGTTGATCCAATCTATGCAATTTAAGTTAGCCTAAAAAGTGCTTAATGCTGAAAGAAAGCCATTTAATCACGCTGAAATCCTTTCCATGATTTAATTACATTAATTCAAAGAATATCTTTTGAGTGTTAATACATTAAAACCTTTTTACCACACTCAAAAAAATGAAATGTTGGGTTTAATTAAAAATATTATGTCAACGGGTTCCAAGAAATTTGTTTAAGTAATCTCAACAAACAATAATTTAGTTCATTTTACAAAAGAAGTTTAAGAGTCAACAAACAACAATTGAGTTAATTGTACATGAAAAATGTAATTAATGATGACAAAAATGTTTGAATAATGCCATTTTAGAAACGCCACCCCTTTTAATTAGGATTTAATAAGTCCACAACATCAAATCAATCAATCAGTGCAGCTGCTCAATACAACTCATCACATAGACCTTTTTGTAACTACAGTTTATCAAACATATCACAAACATATTTGAAATGCAATGTTACATTTCAAACTGTTTGCTTGTTTGGTTCTGTTCTAAAATATATCAGAAAAAGTTCATTAACTCAATCTTGGCTATTTATTACCCACGTACGTATCTAATAGTGCTACACTTATGCAAGAGGGTGACAGAACAACAATTATCCATAATACATTGCAAAATCCTCAAAACAATCCTGCGAAAACAAAACCATCAGTTATCGCCTTGCCGGACTTTGGCCACCCTAGTTTCACGATGATGATCGACAGTGTTGGGAAGGTTACTTTGGAAATGTAATAGGTTACAGATTACAAGTTACCCTGTTTAAAATGTAATAGTAGTGTAACTTTTTCAATTACTTTATTAAAGTAATGTAACTAATTACTTTTGAGTACTTTTTGATTACTTTTCTAAATTTGTGAAAATTAAAGAATAATAAATAAAAGCATATGCATCAACTTAAATACAGTTATCTAATAAGCATGTGACGTATTCTGTGTAATAAACTCCTGAAACATTGGTGTTTTTTTAAACTGCTGTCTTTTTGTATATGATGATAGTTTTCTCAAAATAAGTAAAATGCACATGAAGTGACACAGAGCAGTTCTAGAAATTATGTTTATGTGCTCGTGTACTCCTATATTGAGGCGGCAGAGGTTGAAAACACTGCGAGCTTCAGTAGGCCTATGTGTAGTAAATGAAACCATGTCTTTGCCATTAATTTACAGGAGGGGCGGACTGGGAAAAAAAATCAGACTGGAAAATTCAAACTCATACAAAAAAATTCATGGACAAAACTATTTTTTGTATGGACCTGACATAAAAAAAGATTTAAATCTTTAATTTGGGGACATGCAAAATAATTATAAGTTCTCTCCTGAACTGCACCTTCACTTCCTTTTTTCTCTTCAGTCTCTTTATTTTGCCCTGTTATCCATCTCTCTCATGACTTTAATACTCAAGATTGAACAAAACTATACTTTACAATACAATACTCTACAATACTACAATATCTTTATAGAAAAATCCTAATACTGTACACGAGTCATGTTTTTCCCTTACAAAAATTAACCTTGCTTTTATTAGCCTATATAAAAGTAAAATAATCTTGTTTTGTTTTTTTGCAAATGGATTTGTATTTGTTTTTAAATAAATACAATTGTAAAATAATTTTACATTTTTGGTTACCACATTTAAACAATAGTAACCATTTTCTCTGGATTTATAGTTAAATATTAAAATGTTAATTTTCGTAAGGGTTGTGTTTGTCTGTCGTAGCTCCCCCTAAACCTTTAAAAAAATCTTAATTTTTTTCAGATAAATTCCTACTGTAACAATACAACTGATAATAATGATGTCCTTTATATAGTAGGCTATTTTGAGTGATGACTTATGAGCAACGTCCTGCTGCTTGATTAAATAAATTAAAAAAAACAAAGACAAAAAAGCATCTTTACAGATGAAACTGACCTGAAACCCTGAACAGTAGTTCTGCTTCTCTGCTCCAGCTGTGCGCTTCCACAGTCCACACTCTCTCTCTCTCTCTCTCTCTCTCTCTCTCTCTCTCTCTCTCTCTCTCTCTCTCTCTCTCTCTCTCTCTCTCTCTCTCTCTCTCTCTCTCTCTCTCTCTCGCATTGATTACTCTGAGTCTGATCCAAACCGTTTGGCGGAGGCACGGAGAGCGCGCGAGTCATGACTAACAATTCATGATTTATTAGAGATTTAATTATTAAATGGCGGATTCGCAAATGATCGCTTTAGTACATTCGGCAGACAATTATACAATAATGATATTAAATAGTGGAGCAAAATCGGCTGCCAGGCCACCGGGAATTGTCCCGGTTCTCCCGGTGTCCAGTCCGCGCCTGATTTCCACAGACACGCAGAATGTGCAAGTCATATATTGCATTTTTGGGGCTTAATATTCACAGACACTAGTCCATGTCATGTTTTGATTCAAGTGTACTGACCTACTTTTGATTTAGTCATCCAAAACGTGGCATATTCCGTCCGCGTTAGGCATTCCGTTTTTATGACTGGATTCTTCGAGCCAGACTGTGTTTCCGCATCCCGGAAATTATTAGGGCGGTATGTCTCAGAATAGTCAGCGCAATTTGGGAAAGAAATCAGTTAAATCTGTATGTGGATGTGTGTAAATATTCAAATGTAATCCCCTTTGTAATCGTAAAAAAATTCATAAGTAACTGTAATTTAATTACTCATTTTTTCGTAGTAACTGTAACTAATTACAGTTACAATAATTTTGTAATTAAATTACGTAGCGCCGTTACATGTAACTAGTTACTCCCCAACACTGATGATCGATAACAGTTGATAAATTAAAATTTTCCCAAAACCTGTCACGAGCAAGAATTCAGAATTCACACAGAATTCAGTCTGTTCTGAGGGCGAAAAATGGTTTACCAAATAAAGTAGCCACTGAGTGTACACACTCTTGCATACTTGCAAGAACTTAAATCATGATTACAAGAAATGGACATTCTGTTGATCTTTATAGGATAAAGGAAAGCCGGTAGATGAGAAAAACGTCAAACCTGATGTCAGTGCAGAAATGATCAAGGCAACTGTATCATCTGACTCATCATGCAGTGACATGGGTAGGAAAACACAATAATCACTGCACTACTCGTTTAAGAATAAATAAATGATCAGATTTGTACTTATGTTTTGATACGTTCTGACATTTTGATACATTCATTTAAGGGCAGTTCTTTGGTGTTTATTTGAGATCACACATTTCCCAGTCTGACCATTGTGTTATTTGAAAATTCTCGGTCAGGACAATCTGGACATGAAATCCTTCTATTAGGTTCTACTAGGATTTCAGCTGATTTTAGCTGCCATATATATATTTGTGGATAGAAATAGGCCTTAATGATATATCCGTTAGAAATGTCTGAAAAATGACACTACTATAATATAGAATAAGAAATCTAAGTGGTTTCAAAATCATGTAATTTATTATTATTTTTATATTTCTTAAGGTGAACCTTCAATCAATAAAGACGCAAGAGAAACACACATGGTAAGTTATGTGCACATTTATTATGTGACTAGTGTTTACTTAAACTGTTTTAATGGTTAAAATGGGGAGGGTTGGGGGAAGGGGTGCTGTCATGGTCAACAGCTGACAAGAGAAAGTTATAAAGAATTAAGAGTTAATAATTCAGCTAATCTGCTTATTACAGAGAAGCCAAGAAGTCCAATTAGACCCTGCTGGCAGATGTCATTACATTACTATGTTGTCTTGATTCAAAATGCATCTTTCTCAATTTATTGACTTTAAAAAGGTTCAGTACTTTAGAACTACTGATAATAATAGTTATCAAAAACAACAACAACAACAAAAATAACAGTTTCTTATATTGGCAGACTATGTGGCTGCTTTTAATTCATAATGTTTGGTGGCCATGGGGCGCTCATTGGTTACTCAGGAAAAAGGTGGATGGAAGCCTGTATGAGTGTCGCTCCTCTGTTTCTCAGCAGCTCTGGGATGATACAGGATGAGTCAAATCAATCCTTTCGAATATAGTCTGACTTCTTTTATTCAGAAACATTATAGACACCAGTTTACAGTCAGAAAAAAAAACAAATGCAGTGTAAACTGTAATATTAAGCTAATTCATATTCACAAAATAAGATTTGCAAATGCATATCCAAACTTACATTCACAAAATATGATAAAACAAAATGAAAAGCAGTTGGCAGATACGTAAGTATGCTTACACGTTATTAAATGTTTCTGTATTCAGTGGATCTGTGAATTGACTGTGCAATCTGCATTTGCAAATAGTCATGTGTATATATGTAAGTAGCACTGGGTTTATACGTGTGTGAATAGACAAACTGTCAATATTTATGGATGACATTATGCTCATACTAGCCAGTTTGACATCAGGATGCAGTGTTAAATTATTACACACTTTTCCCTTTTCATTTGTGTTGTTTCCTTCCATTATAGAATCTCTTATTATATAGGCCTACTAATTTCTTAATATATTCAACATTCATATACGTTTAATGTTATACATTTTTTACTGTTACTGTGTATTTATTTATGTAAATATGTATCTACGTATATGCTTGGTTAAGTAACCGATGTAGAATCTATGCTGGTAAAATGAAGATAGGATGAAATTCAAATACAGAGTTCTGGCATGAAAGTCTAGATGGCACAGTCTGATACGTCTAGTTCAATCTGACCTGGTGACATCATTGTCACATGGCAGCTGATTGGTTCTCTCCTGTGTCGGTAGCCAATGAGCTTAAAGCTCAATACTCAATACCTGGCATTTGTTTGCCATAGCAGTTTGCAGCTTGCTTCAGAAACCCTCCACCTCCCCCAGCTCCACCTGTATAGATCTGCTACGAGGTTATTAATGTATGCTAAATGGGGGTTATTCATATGTGTTATATGTGCAGCAGCAGTATTTCTGACATGCTCACAGCAGCATGTTGTGGATGTATTGGCAGTAGCAAATCTCGGTACATGCTCTGTCAAAGTAGCAGCAGCAGCAGTGTAGCAGATCTATTCCACCAAGACCAAACACCGTAACAATGTCATGTACATTACCATGCCATACCCTCCGCAAGATTATTCAATAATAATCTATGTAATTATTTTACCATAATTTCATCTGCTTTCTGCTTTTCATCTCCTCATCTTTTAACTAGTAGAAGAGTTAAAAAAGTATTGCTTTGAATATCAGACTAAAATCTGGTGTGTTAGCCTGGTAATACCAAACTCTGCTACTTAGCTTTGCTTCGTAGACAGAGTCTGGAAGGTCATAACTGACTCACAAGCGTTTTCTTTCTTGTGGGGGCTGCTTGTCTGAAGTTTAAAATCATTGGTTACCTGTAAGCCAATCACATAACGTTTGGTTATGACGTGGGTTATGTGCCTGCTCAGCCACCTCTAACTTCCACTGTAAAAACAGGAATGCCCAAGTTTCACGTTGATGATCGATAACAGTTGATAAATTAAAATTTTCCCAAAACCTGTCACGAGCAAGAATTCAGAATTCACACAGAATTCAGTCGGTTCTGAGGGTGAAAAATGGTTTACCAAATAAAGTAGCCACTGAGTCAGAGCCGGCCAAGCCACTAAGCGACCATTGCAATTGCAAAGGGCCCCGTAGCCAGCAGAAGGCCCCCTAGAGTCACTCTAAAAATAATTGTTTCTGCAAGTATTCTCATAAACACAGTCGGTTATGTTTTAAGTGAACGTATACAGTGGCCTGCTGCTCAGAGAAATTCGCTGTACCGGATAAATCTGTCTCTCTCTCTCTCTGTAAAATAGACGACATTAAAGGGGGTGTGTTTCAAGATACGCAATGGAGTAGACCAAACTTAACAGGGAGGGAGGGCAAAACACTCATGCAAACAAAACATATCGGCCACGGCCGCGCGATCGACTCACTCATCCAGATGGCCTTCCGCCCCTGAGCGCAACTGCCCGAGCGCTTTGGAAAAAAAGTGTGTGTGTGTGTGTGTGTGTGTGAACTCACTGGGCGCGTTGACACCATATACAGTAATAGAAATGGACACAGCGACCCCATTGGATTCAATGGAGACAAGTGAAGTCGTTATCTCTTTATTCCCGGGACAACTTTGCCATCGGAAAGGGTGTGTCTGCCACGGGCTGTCCACAGGCTGCGCTCCAGACTGACCACACATCGTGACATGTTACATTTCTTAAATAAAAATTGAAAAAAGAAATTATCGCGGCCGAAAAAATTATCGAGCTCATTTTTTTAATAGTGCGATTAATTGATTTATCGACTATCACGACAGGCCTACTATTTACATCATTAAAATAAAGTTTACGGAAACTCCTTTTTCCTCATCAATCATTCTCCATTCATAAACGTTATTCAAAAAGGGCGCGTCTCGTGCACGGTAAAACTCTCTCCAATATATCATATGATATATTTACATTATAATGCTTGATCTCTAGATAAAAGGCTGTGGATTTGCATAAAATGACTTTATTTTGTGTATTTGTATTTTATGTTTGTTGCTGTTTTTAAACGACTCGCTACCGTCTGCCTGTTAGATCACACACATCGCAAGGACTATGAATCGGCATCAAACGCACAATAACTGGAATTTAAAACTGTGAAGAAACAAATGATCAATAAACTGTTGGACAGATATACATTAGGATTTGTGCGCTCGAAATTTCCTCGCTTTGTGCCGTGAACTTTTAAATGCCCACTTGAGCAGCGCAGCGCTGCACACTGTGACTCCATGTTGCTTTGAGCACATCATTCTGCACAAATATGGATTTTAATAGTTCTATTGAAATATTACCTAATTCTTATTATTGTTACTATTAATCTTGTTTGTGGTGTTTTAGATGTTATTGTTAATTTTGTTTATTTGAAAAATTCAAACATTTAAATGTTCTATTTATTATTATATATAATATTTTATTTAAATGTTATTCTATTGGCTCGATTTCATTTAAATTATATATAGGCTGTTGTTTGTGCCTCTTAAACTCTGGTGTCAATTAAAAATGTTTCTTTGAAGGTCAGTGAAAACCACTTTATCAGTCTTCTTATTCAGCAAGTGTGTGTTCGTTGAACTGCACTGCCATTCAGCTCAGTGGTATCATAATTTTCCTTTTAGACATCAAACATGGAACTCAACTCAAGAACTCTTTTATTGTCATTCTGTACATGTTGCCACATAAGAACAAAATACTTACTCAGGACCAGCAGCGTAAAAAAGATAATTAACATACAGCATACATAGAATAATTTAAACATAATTTAATAGACTAAAAAAATGTAAAATAACATAGTAGGTATAATATGTACAGTATACAGTATGGGAAGTCGTGGCCTAATGGTTAGAGAGTCGGACTCACAATCGAAAGGTTGTAAGTTCGAGTCTCAGGCCGGCAGGAATTGTGGGTGGGGGGAGTGCATGTACAGTGCTCTCTCCACCTTCAATACCATGACTTAGGTGCCCTTGAGCAAGGCATAGAACCCCCAACTGCTCCCCGGGCGCCGCAGCATAAATGGCTGCCCACTGCTCCGGGTGTGTGTTCACAGTGTGTGTGTGTGTTCACTGCTCTGTGTGTGTGCACTTCGGATGGGTTAAATGCAGAGCACGAATTCTGAGTATGGGTCACCATACTTGGCTGAATGTCACGTCACTTTCACTTTCACTTTTCACTATAGTTATAAGGTAGTCATTGCTTTTCTTTAGGCCTTACTTAAAACGGTCAAAGGGGCCTCCAACCGAATTTTGCTTAGGGCCCCCAAAGGTCTAGGGCCGGCTCTGCACTGAGTGTACACACTCTTGCATACTTGCAAGAACTTAAATCATGATTACAAGAAATGGACATTCTGTTTATCTTTATAGGATAAAGGAAAGCCGGTAGATGAGAACAACGTCAAACCTGATGTCAGTGCAGAAATGATCAAGGCAACTGTATCATCTGACTCATCATGCAGTGACATGGGTAGGAAAACACAATAATCACTGCACTACTCGTTTAAGAATAAATAAATGATCAGATTTGTACTTATGTTTTGATACGTTCTGACATGTTGATACATTCATGTAAGGGCAGTTCTTTGGTGTTTATTTGAGATCACACATTTCCCAGTCTGACCATTGTGTTATTTGAAAATTCTCGGTCAGGACAATCTGGACATGAAATCCTTCTATTAGGTTCTACTAGGATTTCAGCTGATTTTAGCTGCCATATATATATTTGTGGATAGAAATAGGCCTTAATGATATATCCGTTAGAAATGTCTGAAAAATGACACTACTATTATATAGAATAAGAAATCTAAGTGGTTTAAAAATCATGTAATTTATTATTATTTTTATATTTCTTAAGGTGAACCTTCAATCAATAAAGACGCAAGAGAAACACACATGGTAAGTTATGTGCACATTTATTATGTGACTAGTGTTTACTTAAACTGTTTTATTGGTTAAAATGGGGAGGGTTGGGGGAAGGGGTGCTGTCATGGTCAACAGCTGACAAGAGAAAGTTATAAAGAATTTAGAGTTAATAATTCAGCTAATCTGCTTATTACAGAGAAGCCAAGAAGTCCAATTAGACCCTGCTGGCAGATGTCATTACATTACTATGTTGTCTTGATTCAAAATGCATCTTTCTCAATTTATTGACTTTAAAAAGGTTCAGTACTTTAGAACTACTGATAATAATAGTTATCAAAAACAACAACAACAACAAAAATAACAGTTTCTTATATTGGCAGACTATGTGGCTGCTTTTAATTCATAATGTTTGGTGGCCATGGGGCGCTCATTGGTTACTCAGGAAAAAGGTGGATGGAAGCCTGTATGAGTGTCGCTCCTCTGTTTCTCAGCAGCTCTGGGATGATACAGGATGAGTCAAATCAATCCTTTCGAATATAGTCTGACTTCTTTTATTCAGAAACATTATAGACACCAGTTTACAGTCAGAAAAAAAAACAAATGCAGTGTAAACTGTAATATTAAGCTAATTCATATTCACAAAATAAGATTTGCAAATGCATATCCAAACTTACATTCACAAAATATGATAAAACAAAATGAAAAGCAGTTGGCAGATACGTAAGTATGCTTACACGTTATTAAATGTTTCTGTATTCAGTGGATCTGTGAATTGACTGTGCAATCTGCATTTGCAAATAGTCATGTGTATATATGTAAGTAGCACTGGGTTTATACGTGTGTGAATAGACGAACTGTCAGTATTTATGGATGACATTATGCTCATACTAGCCAGTTTGACATCAGGATGCAGTGTTAAATTATTACACACTTTTCCCTTTTCATTTGTGTTGTTTCCTTCCATTATAGAATCTCTCATTATATAGGCCTACTAATTTCTTAATATATTCAACATTCATATACGTTTAATGTTATACATTTTTTACTGTTACTGTGTATTTATTTATGTAAATATGTATCTACGTATATGCTTGGTTAAGTAACCGATGTAGAATCTATGCTGGTAAAATGAAGATAGGATGAAATTCAAATACAGAGTTCTGGCATGAAAGTCTAGATGGCACAGTCTGATACGTCTAGTTCAATCTGACCTGGTGACATCATTGTCACATGGCAGCTGATTGGTTCTCTCCTGTATCGGTAGCCAATGAGCTTAAAGCTCAATACTCAATACCTGGCATTTGTTTGCCATAGCAGTTTGCAGCTTGCTTCAGAAACCCTCCACCTCCCCCAGCTCCACCTGTATAGATCTGCTACGAGGTTATTAATGTATGCTAAATGGGGGTTATTCATATGTGTTATATGTGCAGCAGCAGTATTTCTGACATGCTCACAGCAGCATGTTGTGGATGTATTGGCAGTAGCAAATCTCGGTACATGCTCTGTCAAAGTAGCAGCAGCAGCAGTGTAGCAGATCTATTCCACCAAGACCAAACACCGTAACAATGTCATGTACATTACCATGCCATACCCTCCGCAAGATTATTCAATAAAAATCTATGTAATTATTTTACCATAATTTCATCTGCTTTCTTCTTTTCATCTCCTCATCTTTTAACTAGTAGAAGAGTTAAAAAAGTATTGCTTTGAATATCAGACTAAAATCTGGTGTGTTAGCCTGGTAATACCAAACTCTGCTACTTAGCTTTGCTTCGTAGACAGAGTCTGGAAGGTCATAACTGACTGACAAGCGTTTTCCTTCTTGTGGGGGCTGCTTGTCTGTAGTTTAAAATCATTGGTTACCTGTAAGCCAATCACATAACGTTTGGTTATGACGTGGGTTATGTGCCTGCTCAGCCACCTCTAACTTCCACTGTAAACACAGGAATGCCCAAGTTTCACGTTGATGATCGATAACAGTTGATAAATTAAAATTTTCCCAAAACCTGTCACGAGCAAGAATTCAGAATTCACACAGAATTCAGTCGGTTCTGAGGGCGAAAAATGGTTTACCAAATAAAGTAGCCACTGAGTGTACACACTCTTGCATACTTGCAAGAACTTAAATCATGATTACAAGAAATGGACATTCTGTTGATCTTTATAGGATAAAGGAAAGCCGGTAGATGAGAACAACGTCAAACCTGATGTCAGTGCAGAAATGATCAAGGCAACTGTATCATCTGACTCATCATGCAGTGACATGGGTAGGAAAACACAATAATCACTGCACTACTCGTTTAAGAATAAATAAATGATCAGATTTGTACTTATGTTTTGATACGTTCTGACATTTTGATACATTCATTTAAGGGCTGTTCTTTGGTGTTTATTTGAGATCACACATTTCCCAGTCTGACCATTGTGTTATTTGAAAATTCTCGGTCAGGACAATCTGGACATGAAATCCTTCTATTAGGTTCTACTAGGATTTCAGCTGATTTTAGCTGCCATATATATATTTGTGGATAGAAATAGGCCTTAATGATATATCCGTTAGAAATGTCTGAAAAATGACACTACTATAATATAGAATAAGAAATCTAAGTGGTTTAAAAATCATGTAATTTATTATTATTTTTATATTTCTTAAGGTGAACCTTCAATCAATAAAGACGCAAGAGAAACACACATGGTAAGTTATGTGCACATTTATTATGTGACTAGTGTTTACTTAAACTGTTTTAATGGTTAAAATGGGGAGGGTTGGGGGAAGGGGTGCTGTCATGGTCAACAGCTGACAAGAGAAAGTTATAAAGAATTTAGAGTTAATAATTCAGCTAATCTGCTTATTACAGAGAAGCCAAGAAGTCCAATTAGACCCTGCTGGCAGATGTCATTACATTACTATGTTGTCTTGATTCAAAATGCATCTTTCTCAATTTATTGACTTTAAAAAGGTTCAGTACTTTAGAACTACTGATAATAATAGTTATCAAAAAAAATATTGGTTTCTTATATTGGCAGACTATATGGCTGCTTCTTTTAATTCATAAAGTTTGGTGGCTTAAATAAATAAATAAAGAAAGAAAGCCTTTCCTATGTTCCACAAATGACTTTTCCCCAGAAATCTCATGTGGCAGTCTATGTGTGGAAATAAGAAACAAAATCATAATGTGTCTTCACATTTTTTGCAGGTTCAGTCACACTTACCCACAGTGTTGCTGTGGGTTTATTACAGATATAATGTCTAAAACAATTTAACTGTTTCTGATATAAGGATACAAATAATGCAAAATATGCCTCTAAAATGCATCATCCCTTGTCAGCTTTTTTCAGATGGAAAATAATTTGTATAAGACCACTGTTTTAGACTCCAAGACAAAAAAAAAGATAATATTAAATTGAGCCCGGGAGGCAACTGTTGTACTTATACTGTCTAAAACCAAAATGTGAAGAAATGAAAAAATAATACAACCTATCAATCTTAAAATGAGCTACACATCCTTTCTGCCTGAAAGGTTTGGTTTTCAGGATATCATTAAATGTTTCACTTGTTGAAACTGAGTAGTAATAATAATAATAAATTAGACAGAGGCTGCAGATAAATTAACATACTAGTATTTTCTTTCACAGGCACCTGCAGAAGAGCTTAGAACAGAAACAAAGAAACCAGATCAAACAGAAACCGAAAAAGAAATGATTACAGGCTTAAAAATACTATTTGACAGACTTCATCTTAAAGGCAACAAGGATCATAAACTGAAAGCTGCAGATTTTCTTCAGATAAGTAAACATTCATTACAGTCCAATGAGTCTTGTGCTGAAGAGGAGTTGATTCAAACGTTCATACAAAAACTACTGATGATGGACTACAGAGCAAGATACATTACTGTTAGAGATCCCAATGAACAAGATCTGATACAAGAAAGACATGGTGCCTCATCTGAATGTGACATTTTCGAAGAAATGTTTTTGTCTAATGAAGAAACAAGTCAATCTGGGAAAATTCACTCGATGGATGTTCAGATGGCTGTGTTTCACTGTGCTGATGGTTTCCTGAAGCAGCTGATGGTCACTAAACTGTCCCAGTGTCAGTACGCTCTGCCTCTGCTTGTTCCTGATCCATTCACACAACGGATTGAGTTTCCTCTCTGGACATTCAGACAAATTCACAAGAGCTGGAAGATCAGAAACACCAACAATGAAATCATCAGTCAAACCCAGCCTATCTACAAGGCAGAGACTCCAATGGTGTTTTTCTTCAGGTTTGGCTCTGTGTCTTCATCCAAGTCTCAGCTGATGAACAGTCTGATCAATGAGAAACACAACACATTCTTCCACAGGAACTGTCCAGGCAGCAGCAGAACCAGAGTCCTGATGGATGGAGTGGTGGAGATCGCCTGGTTCTGCCCTTCTGGAACAAATGATGATAAATTCACTGACTGCACTGCATTCTGTAATCTACATGGAGATGCAGGAGACCATGAGAAACAGCTGCAGATCTTCACTGAAATGGCCGCAGTCAATGTTGTTCTGCTACCACGACTTAAAAAGAATGACAGAAGAATGATAAAAGTTCAAGAACTCTACAAGAACTCAAAGCCTCTTATTTTTCTTCTTACTGAGAATGCTTCAACTCTCATTAAAACACAGAAAGGAAAATACAATATTGGTCTGAAAGACAGAAATCAGTCAGATGTATCTGAAGAACTCAGAAGAGCTATAAATGCTTGTCTCTCAGATTCATCTCACACTTTCAGACTTGAAGATGTGTCCAAACACCCAGATATCGGAGTAGATGCAGAAAATGATGAGGATGACTGCAAGAGAGGAAAAGAAGCAGCACAGCACATGATTGATTTACTGGAGAAGAAAGATCTGACAGAAATCAAAGAATCATTTCTGCCCCATCAGGGCAAACTGTGGCATCAGTGGAGTCAGAAGAACAAAGAACTACATCGCCCTCAAGGAGATGATATAGAAATGGACACCAGTAGAAAACAAACAGAAATTAAGAAACTCCGTCAACAGCAGCAGGAATCAGACATTAGTGAGTTTATGAAGGTCTTTATAGAAGAAATTGACACAGATGCTGCAAATAAGATTTTTTTCCCCAAATGGCTCAGAATCATCCTGGATGAATATACATCAGGTGATCTTTCTGCACTACATCACAAGTATAATGAAAAGTGGTCAACAGTATTACAACTGAAGGAGAAACATGATAAATCTGAACAACTCAAAGCTGAACAAACCAAGCTTGAGAAAATATCTGAAGAACTTCAAAATGCAACCTTTGGTTTGGAGCACATCATGAGGGAGATTGGTCAGATCTATGAATCATGTTCATCTGTGGGGGAGAACAAGAAAGACCTGAAAGACATCTCTTCTCTCGCGAGTCTTGCAGCAGAAATGATGACCTCTGGATTTCCAATGGAGTTGATGGATGGAGATGCTGCTCATGTTCCTGTGATCTGGATCTCTGCTGTTCTTGATCAACTCATCCAGAAACTGGGAGACCAGAGAGTATTTGTGCTGTCAGTTTTAGGGATCCAGAGCTCTGGGAAATCCACCATGCTGAATGCCATGTTTGGACTTGAGTTTGCTGTCAGTGCTGGCAGGTGCACCAGAGGAGCTTTCATGCAGCTGGTCAGAGTGTCAGACGAGATGAAAAAACAGATGAACAGTGGGTCAGACAAAATGAAAACAGATTCAAACATTGACTACATTCTGGTTGTCGATACTGAGGGTCTCCGTGCTCTAGAACTGGCCGGAAGAACCACAAGACACCATGACAATGAACTGGCCACATTTGTTGTCGGTCTTGGAAATCTGACCTTGATCAACATCTTTGGAGAAAACCCATCTGAGATGCAGGACATTCTTCAGATTGTTGTTCAGGCCTTCCTGAGGATGAAGAAGGTCAGACTGAATCCCAGCTGTGTTTTTGTGCATCAGAATGTCTCAGACATAACAGCTGGAGACAAAAACATGGAGGGAAGGAGACGACTGCAGGAGACACTGGATGAGATGACTAAACTCGCTGCTAAAGAGGAAGTCTGTGATGTTGAACGTTTCAGTGATGTCATTAGATTTGATGTTCAGAAAGATGTGAAGTATTTTGCTCAGCTCTGGGAGGGCAGTCCACCCATGGCTCCACCAAACCCAAAATACTGTGAGAACATTCAAGACCTGAAGAAAACTATCATGTCTCATGCCTCAAAATCAGAAGGAACGAGACTGAAAGACTTCAAAGTTCGTATTAATGATCTCTGGGAGGCTTTACTGAATGAACGATTCGTCTTCAGCTTTAGAAATTCTCTGGAGATTTCAGCCTACAGGAAACTGGAGACACAATACAGCAAGTGGTCCTGGAGGCTTCGCAGCTCCATGCTGGAAACTGAGAACAAACTACACAACCAAATAGAAAATGAAGCAATTCACGAGGTTCAAGAAACTGATCTTCACAAAGAGTTGAAGAAGACAAGTGAAGAAGTGAAAAAATCTGTGGCAGAATTCTTTGAGAAAGACGCAGATGCAAATATACTGATTCAGTGGAAAACATCATTCGACATTAAAATCAAAGAGCTACAGGAAAGCATTGTAAGAGAAACAAAGAGGAAATTAAATGAAATTCTTAAACAGCGAGACCTGAAGAAAGAGATTGAGGCTCAGAGGACACATCATGAAAACACTCTCTTTGAAAAGAGCAAAGAACTCGCCTTAAAACGCAAAGACAAAGCAAATGATGAAGAAACACTAAAGAAAGAGTTTGGTTTGTTTTGGGACCAGTGGATGAAGTTAATCAGCAGAGACACTCCAACAATCAGAGACATTGACATAATGAGAGATATGAGAGAGATCCTAGGTGACATCTATGAAAGTATTAATGCAGACCACCGGAAGGACAGCAGGGATATTTTATTTGTGCAGAGTTATTCAGATTATGTACAGTTAAAGAAATCAAGCGAATTTTTCTCAGAAGCCTTCAGAGTAGTTAAAAATCTGCTGGGTTGCAGTCTCTCTAAGGAGGATGAAGCCCAAATAAGATCATTAGTCAATGATGTTGTTCTGCAGACAGACAAAATGATTCAGTCATTTAACATTTCAAAGATGGGCTACAACATTAGCTACATTCAACAACTCATAGATTACATCAAAGCAAGAGTACTTGAACATGAGGAAGGACCAGTGAAATATGTGTTCAAGAATGAATTCTTCATGGACTTGGTTCTTTCCATCTGTAAGAGAGCAAATGAGATGATCGCTGAGCAACACAAAATGTTCAAAGAGGCCAATGATCCTGAAATATATGTTAAGAAAAAGAGAGCAGAGTATTTTAGTATTTTTCTGAAATACTGTCATGGGGCAAAATCAGCTGCCATTTTTGGTGAGATAATTTGTCAAAAACTCAAAGAACCCATTGAACAGAGTGTATACAAGAAGACCGCCAGAGAGTTAGCAAATGATATGAGAACAGACTGTCCATCACTGAATGGAAACAGGTCAAATCTTGAGAAACACATCCTTACAAAACTGGCAGAAGAGGAGAATTTTAAAAAATACATGAACTACATCAAAACTCCCAGAGATCATTTCAGTGGTTTCATCAGAGAAGAAGTCAGTGACTTCATCACTGATAAGTTCAATGAACGTGTTTTACCCAAGAAGAACAAGAACATTAAACTCCTGCAGCAGAAGATCATAGAAGAAGCACATGCATCTACTGAACATGTTCAAGAGAACAGAGCAGATGCTGGTTTGTGGTTGAAGAGATTCACACAGCATCTCTCAGATGAGCTGATCTTCTCTGAAAAAGATCTCAGTGGAGTCGCACATGATGATGTTGATGATTTTAAATTGCTAGAAGATGTAATAAAGAAAGAACTTCCTGCTATAATGAAAGACATCAGCAGTAGATTCAACAGAAATAATTTTCCAGAAAAACTGGACGCCAATATCAGGCCAGATCAGCTTTTGATTGATGACTTATGTCAGTGCTGTTGGGATCAGTGTCCATTCTGTGGAGCCATCTGCACCAATACCATAGAAAACCATGATGAAGATCACAGTGCTGTTTTCCATGGAGTGAGAGGAGTAAATGGGGCCATATTCAAGGATACAAAAAACTTGTCTGTTTGGATCTGCACAACATCAGTGGCAAGCAGTGATCGATTTTTTTGTCCCAGTGATGAAACAGTCCCATACAATGAATACAGAACAGCAGGAGGAAAATACGCTGAGTGGAGCATCACCCCTGATCTCTCCGAACTGCCCTACTGGAAGTGGTTTGTGTGCAACTTCAAGACAGATCTTGAAAAATACTACGATAAGACATTTGATGGTAGTGGTGAGATCCCACCTGAATGGAAACAATTCTCAAAAAATGATGCTATAGAGAGTTTGAAAAATAAATACAACTAATTTAACAAGTAAAGTAATTTTGTTTAGGTCTAGACCTATCATATGTGATATAGAGAACACAGATTGAAATGATTTTGTTCCTGACTTGACTTCTGAAATCCCTTAAACTTCAGAATTAGAGCATTGCTTTAGTCTCCTTTGCCTTGCCCATTTCAAACGCAAAAACATTGAAACATATCATACTCATGTTGACTATGTAAGAGGCCATTTTTTTTTTCTTTGTAGGATGTCAGAACTCAGTTGCAGATTTAATCTTCATATGAATGCATAAACTGTATCACAGTGCAATGTATCTCCATGCAATTCCTTACAGATGTTACCATGATAAACAAGTATTTTCCAATTAGTGTTTTACTCAATAAATGTAATCTGATTACAGTAATATGATAATGCATGTGTTACTGAGATAAAATAAATTATGTGTTACTCCCAACCCTGCATGTGACACAGTTAAGTTCTGAATAAATGTATGTTACTTCAATTCGATTGTTCTGTTTAATATTCATATCACATCCATTTTCATCACGCAGTTTAGTGGACTGAAACCTACAGTACATATTCAAATTCAATGTAACTTGATATATTCAAGTGATCTTACTATGACTACGGATAGCAGCTGCAAGCATTTCAGGATGTTGAAATGCTTGCAGATACATGTCACATGAATAACTCAAGGGCCATGGTAAATAAGGTAAATGGTCCTCCTGACATAAATGATATCTCATAATGCCTAGGTCAACATATTTTGTTGTCCCTGGAACATAATTTTAATCCAAAAATGTAGTCTTGACCATATCCCTAAACCTAAACCTAAACTTAACCATTAGTAATCCATAAAATCAGAGGAAATGATAGATGAATGACACTGATATACAAGCACCAAACACTGATTGTAAGCCTGAACTTCACAAAACTGATAAACTGATAAACTTTAAATCAGATTGGTTAATCACAATGTTGTTCCAGGGTCAACAAACATTTTGATCCAGGAACATGTCACTCTTGGTAAAAATCAGGTTCTGCATCTTATAACAACCAATTAATTCTCAATGAAACACATTCTGTATATGCACTATAATTTATGGACATCATTAAAGAAAATACTCACAGTTACAGTAACCAGAAATTAGTTTATTTTCTATTCTGTGATCATAAGCAAATCAACCTGCAATAGAACAGCTTAGCTTCTCTGCAAATTATACCATAGCGAGTTACTAAGGACAATTAAAATATGATATCATGCATAATTATTATGCAAGTTGATATTCTGATTATATATATATTTTCAAAGCACATTTTACCAATTCCAAATCACATAAATCCTAATAACTACTATTCATTATGTATTTAATAATTTATAAGAGATATATAATTGTACATGAAGGCCGGAAGTGAAAAACTCCTTATATTCAGCTTTGCATATTATTAAGCACATTTTCTTTTACGGATAAAATGAGCCAAAAAGGTTCAGTATGGATAAAAAAAATAAAAAAAAAACAATGAAGAAGAAAAGACATGTTAACTACGAAAGAATTAAGAATTAATGTGAAGGATTTAGTGTAAAACCATGAGGAACCATTTAGTCTCCAGTGCCACCATTTTCCAGAACTGCAACCTTCCTGGAGTCTCCAAAGAAGTACAAGATGCCAAGTTCTCAGAGACTTTGCTTGGGTAAAAAAACTCCTCACTTAATAAGAATAACATGCTGAAGTGTTGTAGAATATGAAGACTGATGTTTTTCTAGCCTATATGAACAGATAAGTTGAGAGTGACTCTTAAAGGACCAGCAAAACATCCTTTTCTATCACTCTTTCGAGAATTTATCTGCCATCAGACACGATTGGTAGGAAAGTAAAAAATTACAGACATTTTAATAAATGATTTACCTGTTAAAAATATGTTGACACGCTATGTAGCTAGAAAATCAGTAATGATCCATATTTTTTTACATTATAGGGTTTAATATTAAAACAACTACAACAACAACAGTGTGTAGTGTGGATACTTTTTTATTGACATGCCAATACTTTATTAGCCCAATACATTCATAAATGAGAACTGACATTAAACATTAATAAATACAGATAGAAGTAAAACACAAAATAAAAAACAAAATTAGATGTGAAGTTCCAGTGAAATATCTTAACAATCCTCTTTAATGCCTTTAAGTCAATCATTTTGGTGTGAGTGAGTGTCAGTTACTCTGCATGATGATAAGGTTGTAGGATGTGATGCATCTGAAATATACAGTTGAGATTAAAGTTAATAAATTAATTAATTAAATAATCTAACAATCTGTATTATAAATTCATTGTCCCTGTTAGTTACTAAGTGGAGAATAGGAAAGAGGTTTCCAAAGCTTAAAAGAGCTGCTCACACATGTTGATGTCTCAGATCATTATTTAGTTCTGTGCAAACTTCATATAGCCAAAATTGTAAATCCTACTTCTTGTTACAAGTATGGAAGAACCATCACTTCTAACACAAAAGACTGCTTTTTAAGTTATCTTCCTTATGTATCCAAATTCCTTAGCATATCCAAAACCTCAGAACAACTTGATGATGTAACAGAAACTATGGACTCTCTCTTTTCTAGCACTTTAAATACAGTTGCTCCTTTACGCTTAAGGAAGGTTAAGGAAAACAGTTTGACACCATGGTATAATGAGCATACTCGCACCCTAAAGAGAGCAGCCCGAAAAATGGAGCGCAGCTGGAGGAAAACAAAACTAGAGGTATTTCGTATTGCTTGGCGGGAAAGTAACATATCCTACAGAAAAGCATTAAAAACTGCTAGATCCGATTACTTTTCTTCTCTTTTAGAAGAAAACAAACATAACCCCAGGTATTTATTCAATACAGTGGCTAAATTAACGAAAAATAAAGCCTCAACAAGTGTTGACATTTCCCAACATCACAGCAGTAATGACTTTATGAACTACTTTACTTCTAAAATCGATACTATTAGAGATAAAATTGCAACCATTCAGCTGTCAGATACAGTATCATATCACACAGTGCACTATAGACCCCCTGAGGAACAGTTCCACTCATTCTCTACTATAGGAGAGGAAGAATTGTATAAACTTGTTAAATCATCTAAACCAACAACATGTATGTTAGACCCTATACCATCTAAGCTCCTAATAGAGGTGCTTCCAGACGTCATAGATCCTCTTCTGACTATTATTAATTCCTCATTGTCATTAGGATATGTCCCCAAAACCTTCAAACTGGCTGTTATTAAGCCTCTCATCAAAAAACCACAGCTTGACCCCAAAGAACTAGTTAATTATAGACCAATCTCGAATCTCCCTTTTCTGTCCAAGATACTAGAAAAGGTGGTATCCTCACAATTATATTCCTTCTTAGAGAAAAATGGTATATGTGAGGATTTCCAGTCAGGATTTAGACCGTATCATAGTACTGAGACTGCTTTCCTTAGAGTTACAAATGATCTGCTCTTATCATCTGATCGTGGGTGTATCTCTCTATTAGTTTTATTGGATCTTAATGCTGCGTTTGACACAATTGACCACAAAATTCTTTTGCATAAACGAACACTTTGTTGGCATCAGTGGAAGTGCATTAGCATGGTTTAAATCGTACTTATATGACCGCCATCAGTTCGTAGCAGTGAATGAAGATGTATCCTATCGATCACAAGCGCAGTATGGAGTACCTCAAGGCTCAGTACTAGGGCCGCTACTCTTCACGCTCTATATGTTACCCTTGGGAGATATCATCAGGAAACATGGTGTTAGCTTTCACTGTTATGCTGATGATACTCAACTCTATATTTCTTCGCAGCCCGGTGAAACACACCAATTTGAAAAACTAATGGATTGCTTAGTCGATATAAAAAACTGGATGACAAGTAATTTCTTACTGCTAAATTCTGAAAAAACAGAGGTGTTAATTATAGGACCTAAAAACTCCGCTTGTAATAACCTAGAACACTTTCTAAGACTTGATGGTTGCTCTGTCAATTCTTCGTCATCAGTTAGGAACCTAGGTGTGCTATTTGATCGCAATCTTTCCTTAGAAAGCCACGTTTCTAACATTTGTAAAACTGCATTTTTCCATCTCAAAAATATATATAAATTATGGCCTAGGCTCTCAATGTCAAATGCAGAAATGTTAATCCATGCTTTTATGACCTCAAGGTTAGATTATTGTAATGCTTTATTGGGTGGTTGTTCTGCACGCTTAGTAAACAAACTATAGCTAGTCCAAAATGCAGCAGCAAGAGTTCTTACTAGAACCAGGAAGTATGACCATATTAGCCCGGTCCTGTCAACACTGCACTGGCTCCCTATCAAGCATCGTATAGATTTTAAAATATTGCTTATTACCTATAAAGCCCTGAATGGTTTAGCACCTCAGTATTTGAATGAGCTCCTTTTACATTATAATCCTCTACGTCCGCTACGTTCTCAAAACTCAGGCAATTTGATAATACCTAGAATATCAAAATCAACTGCGGGCGGCAGATCCTTTTCCTATTTGGCGACTAAACTCTGGAATAACCTACCTAACATTGTTCGGGAGGCAGACACACTCTTGCAGTTTAAATCTAGATTAAAGACCCATCTCTTTAACCTGGCATACACATAACATACTAATATGCTTTTATTATCCAAATCTGTTAAAGGATTTTTAGGCTGCATTAATTAGGTAAACCGGAACCGGAAACATTTCCCATAACACCCTATGTACTTGCTACATCATTAGAAGAATGGCATCTACGCTAATATTTGTCTGTTTCTCTTTTGTTCCGAGGTCACCGTGGCCACCAGATCCAGTCTGTGTCCAGATCAGAGGGTCACTGCAGTCACCCGGATCCAGTATGTATCCAGACCAGATGCTGGATCAGCACCTAGAAAGGACCTCTACATCCCTGAAAGACAGCGGAGACCAGGACAACTAGAGCCCCAGATACAGATCCCCTGTAAAGACCTTGTCTCAAAGGAGCACCAGGACAAGACCACAGGAAACAGATGATTCTTCTGCACAATCTGACTTTGCTGCAGCCTGGAATTGAACTACTGGTTTCGTCTGGTCAGAGGAGAACTGGCCCCCCAACTGAGCCTGGTTTCTCCCAAGGTTTTTTTCTCCATTCTGTCACCGATGGAGTTTTGGTTCCTTGCCGTTGTCGCCTCTGGCTTGCTTAGTTGGGGACACTTCATCTACAGCGATATCGTTGACTTGATTGCAAATAAATGCACAGACACTATTTAATTGAGCAGAGATGACATAACTGAATTCAATAATGAACTGCCTTTAACTATCATTTTTTCATTATTGACACTGTTTTCCTAATGAATGTTGTTCAGTTGCTTTGACACAATGTATTTTGTTTAAAGCGCTATATAAATAAAGGTGACTTTGACTTTGACATGTGACCCAAAAACTAAAAAAAAGAAAATAACATGGTTGTCTGGAAACCAGTTACAATTGTAAAGTTACATTTGTATTTAAATTTAAGAGTTACTATTCATTTATTTGTATTTATTTTTAAACATTTTAGCAAGTTTTCAGTTATGTTAGTACTAACTGGCTTACATAATTATATTACTATCAAAATTTGTATTTGGGTTTATGCATAAACACACTCGGTCACAGCTATTCCATGACTTGATGTGAAGGACTCTAATATTATTTTTGTTCATAAACAATTGTTTTTACATAAACAACTGGAAGGAGACACACTGTAATTCTAAACTCAATTGTGTATTTCAGATGCATCACATCCTACAACCCCATTATTTGCAAAGAGAAACACTCATTCATATCAAAATACAAATAATAAAGCATCACTGAGCATTTTGAAAATAAAATATTTTACTGGAACTTGGTCTTCATTTCACTAGTTTTATTGTGTCTGTTTTGTTTTTCTTCTTTAAGTATTTATTTATGTTCAATGTTTATTATCATTTATTAATGTATTCTGCCTGCTGATAATTGTTAGAACAGTCATTCTGTCAGACCACTATTGTCAAAGATTTAGTGGTGATCCAAAGAATGGATCAACAACATTCCAATTAACCAGAATTGATCAATTGATTAATTAATCAGATTTGAGAGATAACGTTTCAGGAAATATAATTTCCCTCTGATTTTAGGAATAAATTATGGGTATGGTTAGGTTTAGGCGTAGGGATTGGGATAAGCCTGTATTTTTGGACAGTAATGTTGAATTTGGTGACGCATATCAAGATGGCAGCAAGCAGGTATGTGCTAACAATTCCCTATCTGTCGGTCACTACGAGTTATGTCGAACGTCATATGGGGTCTCACTTGGGAGGCCAATCATCTCTGAGTTTAAGAGAAAACACCAGTGAAACTTGGCTAGTGGATTTAACATATCTGAGCCACTCCCCATGCCAACAGGTATAAATAGTGCGACAGGTGCATCCACTCATTAGATTTTTGTTTCGGAGCCGAGTAGTTGATGCATCTAGTCACTACAAAGCCTTTATCTGTGTGTTCGAGAGCTGTTCCTGGTTGGTTTCACAGCGCAGTACAGCGTTGTCCCTGTGACGGCGATTCTCCTGGGCACTTCGTCTGAAAGAGCAGTTTCTAAAAGAGCAAATCACGGACGATTTGCATCTTTTTCAAGATGCCGTTTCGTCCGTGTCCTTCTGGATGCAGTCGTTTCCTGTCTTCGGTTGATGGTCACGAGCGTTTGTCTGCAGTGTCTGGGACACAGCTGGCCTCGGGCTCTACGCAAGTATGCGTTTTCCCCAGTGAGCCTGCTTGCACAGATGCTGTGCAAGGTCAGGGAGGACGAGGAAAAGGTCCTGTTGGTTGTGCCTTACTGGCCCACCCGGACCTGGTTTTCGGAACTCATGCTCCTCTTGATAGCCCCTCCCTGGCGCATCCCCCTGAGGAGGGACCTCCTCTCACAGGGGCTTGGCACCCGCATCCAGATCTTTGGAACCTCCACATGTGGCTTCTGGATGGGACGCGGCAGACCTAAGTGATCTGCCACCAGCGATGGTAGACACTATCTCTCAGGCTACAGCCCCCTCTACGAGGCAGGCCTATGCTCTGAAGTGGAGTCTGTTCACGAATTGGTGTTCTTCTCACTGAGAAGACCCCCGGAGATGCCCAGTCAGAGTCGTGCTTTCTTTCCTGCAATAAAGGTTGGATCATGGGCTGTCACCCTCCACCCTGAAAGTGTATGTTGCTGCCATTGCAGCCCATCACAATGCAGTGGACGGCCGGTGGGGAGGCATGACCTGATCGTTAGGCTCCTGAGGGGTGCCAGAAGGTTACATCCTCCTAGGACACCCCTGATTCCCTCCTGGGACCTCTCTATTGTCCTGGCAGGACTTCAGAGGGGTCCCTTTGAACCGCTGGATTCAGTCGAGCTTAATTTCCTGTCTCTCAAGACAGCGCTCCTGGTCGCGCTCACTTCCATCAAGAGGGTGGGGAACCTCCAAGCATTTTCGATAAGTGAAGAATGTCTTGTGTTTTGGGCCGGCCTACTCTCACGTTGCGTTGTCCTGAGACCCCAGCCGGGATACGTGCCCAAGGTTCCCACCACTCCCTTCCGAGACCAGGTGGTGAACCTGCAAGCACTGCCCCTGCAGGAGGCAGATCCAGCCTTGGCGTTGCTGTGTCCCGTAAGAGTGCTTCAGAAGTTTCAGAAGTTCTGAGCAGCTCCTGGTCTGCTTTGGAGGTCAGCAGAAGGGGAAGGCTGTCTCCAAGCAGAGGTTGGCCCACTGGATAGTGGATGCCATCACCTTGGCGCCTCTCTGGCAGACATCTGTCGAGCTACGGGCTGGGCGATACCTAACACCTTTGCGAGGTTTTACAACCTTCGTGTAGAGCCAGTTTCTTCCCGTGTGTTGGATAACAGGTAATTGGCGGGAAGGGTTGGCTGGATGTCACGCTTGCTGCGCCATTCCCCCTAACACGGGGATGCGAGCGCCTTTCTTCTCCCAGTAGAGTTCCCCGGTTGGCGTACCCTGGTCGAGCATCAGACTTGGTGGAGCAGTCTGTCGCCAGGCCCAGTACTGGTGTTAGCATGCCCAGAGCTCCGGTCAGCCCCTGTACTGGGCTAGGTGTCCATATGGCTTGATTCCCTATGGGTAATCCCATATGTGTATTCTTCCACGGTAAGGTTTCCCTCTTGGCAAACCCGTGTCTTCCCTTGACAGACCCGCTCTGTCAGTCTCTTCTGGCAGCTGTTCCATCCCTACTCTAAGGTTGGACCTGCATTAGAGACCTATTCCATATGTAGTACTGCCCCCCGGGTCAGTCCATATCAGTATCTCCACATGTCACCTCCCTACAGGTAGGATGTGATCTCTGTAGCGACCTTTTTCCTAAGGCTCGCTTCCCCATCATCTTGCCAAGCTGTAAGAACAAATAGGGAAGATTTGAAGCAATCTTTCTCCGAAGGTTGAAATCCCTTCCACTAACTTTGTGTGGGCGGAACAGCAGTGTGGCCTTCTCCAGCAGCAATGTACTCTCCCTTTGGCCCCTTCGGTACCAAGGTCAGTGAATTTGCACTGGGGCTTTGGGAAGGTTACGACCTTAAGCGTAACTTTTGTGGCACGCCACGGCCTGTCGACAACTGCAGCGTCACAGGGTTGTGATGGTGTTCAGGTTGTGGCATTTCCATAGGACCCCATATGTCGTTCGACATAACTCAGAGTGACCGATAGATAGGGAACGGAACAAGCGGAGAAACAGAAAATTCAGGGGCTGGGCGGAACCAGCGGAGAAACAGAAAATTCAGTGCTGGGCGGAACCAGCGGAAATGCAGCAGAGGAACTGACTGGAGGAGGTGTGAGTGGGAGACTGGGAGGGTATACAGGAGGATCAGGGCTGGACGGAACCAGCGGAGAAACAGGAAATTCAGGGCTGGATGGAACCAGCATAGAAACAGGGGATTCATGAATTACCTCCATTAACCAGCCCATAAGGTCCATAAATTGCTCCATTTAACTTCCAGAAACCGAATACAGCTCACCCTCAGTTGCAGAAGTGTGGGCAGGGCTTTCCTCCACGCCCTCAATCTCCACTAAAACGCCCACGACGCACGGTGTTGCCTGCTCACACACCTGGTCAGTCGTGCTCTCGAGTTCCAGCTCCCTGTTGGTGATTGGCTCGGGCTCTGCGGCGGGCTCTAGCTCCCGACAGAAAGCTAGCAAGACTAGCTTGGGATGGCGGCTGGCTGGTCTCTGGGTTGGGAGTGGGGCTGGAGATATCCTCTTCAGCGGGCCGACAGTGAATGGGGATCCATTTTTCTCCAGCACCCACTACACGAAAGCGGCGAAATCCTCTCTGGGACTGTTGGCTGGCAGGCGTGCCTTACACCGGGAAGTGGGAAAGGCACACCAGATCTAGAAAGTCCCTGGGATGGTCCTCCAGCGAACGGTCCAGTTGCTCCAGGCATAGGAGTCGGACTGCTGGAATTGCCATTCCGGGAGAGGGAGGAAAACAAAAACAAAAAGGAAAGAAAAAACACAGCTAAATAAACTACACTTTTGGGTCCGTGATTCTGTTACAGTCGTGTGTATGCTAACGTAGAGATCAAGTGCTTGAGGAGTTTACTGAACATCGATAGAGATTACATAGACTACATGGACAATATACAACACTACTACATTAATCACGGACGAGGAAGAACTAAACAGACAGGGTATTTAAGCACACTGGAGGTAATCAGGGAACTGGAGACAGGTGGGGATCAATCAATTAACAAAACAAGAACAGGAAAAAGACCAAATAAGGAAACTGAAAGTCACTGAACGTAACAGGTGCCAACTAGAATTACGCCAAAAACTCAGTCTGTTATTGATGTGATATTAGTGTCTGACACAAAGAAGATAGGTTGTAGTGGTGTTATGGATTGTTGTATAAGTGATCATTGTTTAATATATATACATGGAAAAGTGCAGAAGACAAAATATTATGTTCATAATACAATATCGGTAAGATCAATAAAATATTTTTGTCCAGAGATATTTTGTGACTTACTGGGAAAAGTTTATTGGTCTGTTGTATTGGATTGTAAAGATGTTGATAAAGCTTGGGTGGGTTTTAAGGAATTATTTAGTAAGGTACTAGAAAGGGTAGCTCCGTATAAGAATGTAAGAAACAGCAATCAGAACCTTGGATTAATGATGATATATTACAGAGGATTAAATTAAGGAATGATAGTTTTAAAAAGTTTAAAAATGATTTGGAAGTTAGTAGTTTTGAGATTTATAAATTAAGAAGAAATTAAGTTAGGGATATGATAAGAGAAGCAAAAAGAAATTATTTAAAAAATAAGATAAATGAAAATCGACAAAAAAGCTATAGGGTGTGCTAACGAATTTAGATTATTCAAATGCTTCTAAGGAGAAGTATCCAAATATTTACCTAAAGGTGGAGGAGGTTTTAATTTCTAATCAAAAGTAGGTTGCTGAAACTTTTAATCATTATTTCATATCATTCATTAGCTAATAAATGATTGTCACGGCTTATGCTGCTGGAAGGAACACGGAGCCGAGGGATAAACGAAACAAGGATTTATTAAATAAAACATAAACAAGGTAAGTCGTAAATAACAGGTGGCAAGAGGCAAGTGGCAAGTAACAGGTGACAAGTAGACAAGTTGACATTTAGACGAGTAGACCCGACAAAACAGAACTGAAAGGACAAGGCTTAAGTACAAACGATAATTGGGAAAACACAGGTGGATGGCATGACTAAATTAACAGGGACATGGAACACATGGGGAAATGACTAGACACACCTGGGAACTAATCAAAACCACACACGGACGACAGAAACTGGGTCACAGGGGAAAAAACACACAAAATAAGTCCAGGTGTGTGACAGTACTCCCCCCTCCCGGTAGGTGCGTCCTCGCACCGTAGAAACAACAAAGGGAGGCGTGGGTGGGAACTTGGGAGGAGGTTCCGGTGGAGGACAGCCTCCCAGGAGGGGGCCAGCAGACAGGGACCACAGAGGAAGAAGCCAGGGAGGATATGACGGAGGGAGGAGCCAGGGAGGAGACAGGAAGGATGTGAAGCAGGAGGTACCCAGCAGGACCCAGGCCACAGCCATAACGGCCCAAGGTGGGGCCGACGGTGGAAGGAGCCATGGAGGAGGAATGGTCACTGACTCCAGGGACTCGACCCACGGCAACGGAGCAAGTGGAGGAGGAGCCCGAGGCGGAGACGGAGAGCCGAAGAGCCAGGGTGACGGGGAGGACCCGGAGGTCCTAGGCGGAACTGATGGCTCTGGTGACTGACGCGGCGATGTGGATCCGGAAGGCCGCGGTGAGGCCAGAGTGACCGAGGACTGAGGTGTAGCCAAGGGGATGAAGGAGCCTGACGGAGCCGGAGGGACGGAGGGATGAGGCGAAGCCGGAGGAGTGGAGTCCCGAGGCATAGGATGGATGACGCCAGACCAAGGCGGAGCCGGAGGGACGAGGGAGCCAGGCAGAGCCTGCGGACTGCCGGGCCACGGCGGAGAGGAAGGAGCTAGGAGCCATGGTGGAGCCGACGGGTCAACGGGCCGAGGCGGAGTCCAGGCCTCAGAGGCTGGAGGCGGAGGTGAGGGAGACGCCGACCAAGGCGTCGCTGGAGGATGGCGGTCCCGCTGAGCTCGCACCACAATGATGGTAGGCTGAGGGCGAGCAGAGGGGCAGCCAGACGACAGCGGAGGAGGAGGCAGGAGTGGGTGGGAGGGTGGGAATTTTGGAGGAGCAGGCATTGGAGTAAGCTCTGGGGCTGGAGCCCTTCCTGGGCTTAACGGAGGATCAGGAGCCCGTCCTGGGCTTAACGGAGGATCAGGAGCCCGTCCTGGGCTTAACGGGGGTTCAGGAGCTCGTCCTCGGCTTAACGGGGGATCAGGAGCCCGTCCTGGGCTTAACGGAAGATCAGGAGCCCTTCCTGGGCTTAACGGGGGTTCAGGAGCCCGTCCTGGGCTTAACGGGGGTTCAGGAGCCCGTCCTGGGCTTAAAGGAGGATCAGGAGCCCGTCCTGGGCTTAACGGAAGATCAGGAGCCCGTCCTGGGCTTAACGGGGAATCAGGAGCCCTTCTTGGGCTAAACAGAGGATCAGGAGCCCGTCCTGGGCTTACAGGAGGATCAGGAGCCCGTCCTGGGCTTAACGGGGGAACAGGAGCCCGTCCTGGGCTTAACGGGGAATCAGGAGCCCTTCCTGGGCTTAACAGAGGATCAGGAGCCCATACTGGGCTTACAGGAGGATCAGGAGCCCGTCCTGGGCTTAACGGGGGAACAGGAGCCCGTCCTGGGCTTAACGGGGAATCAGGAGCCCTTCCTGGGCTTAACAGAGGATCAGGAGCCCATCCTGGGCTTACAGGAGGATCAGGAGCCCGTCCTGGGCTTAACGGAAGATCAGGAGCCCTTCCTGGGCTTAACAGAGGATCTGGCATAGGTGAATTGGAACCCCCCTCATTTTGACCCTATTTGGCGCTCCATATTTTGCTCCCTCGTGGTGGGCAGTGTCGCCGGCTCTCGCACCTGGTCTGACGGGTTGCTCTCTGTCATCGGTGGGCTCGGGCTTATGCCTCGTACCGTGGGGAGATTGTAGGCTGGGCTCTGGGTCCAGAGTGGACCTGGCGAGATCCTCCATTGGGCCGACCGTGAGAGGGGACCCATTTCTCACCAGATTCCACTCTATAAATGCGGCGAAATCCTCCCGAGGACCATCTTCGGGCGACAACGCTCTGCACCTAGGGTTCAGGCTGGCGTGATAAAAGGTGCAGAGCGCGTGGTCCGGGTAGCTGGTGGCATTAGCTAGCCAGAGAAACCGTCTGGTATGGTCCTCGAGAGACAGTCCCTCCTGCTCCAGCAGGAGGAGGAGGTATTCGGGGCGATAGAGGGGATCCATGAAACACTACGGAAAGAAAAAAGACTGTGAAAAAAAACGGAAAACAAAACGGAGGGAAAACACGCAGTTTTTAACTTTTTCAGGTCGGGTCTTCTGTCACGGCTTATGCTGCTGGAAGGAACACGGAGCCGAGGGATAAACGAAACAAGGATTTATTAAATAAAACATAAACAAGGTAAGTCGTAAATAACAGGTGGCAAGAGGCAAGTGGCAAGTAACAGGTGACAAGTAGACAAGTTGACATTTAGACGAGTAGACCCGACAAAACAGAACTGAAAGGACAAGGCTTAAGTACAAACGATAATTGGGAAAACACAGGTGGATGGCATGACTAAATTAACAGGGACATGGAACACATGGGGAAATGACTAGACACACCTGGGAACTAATCAAAACCACACACGGACGACAGAAACTGGGTCACAGGGGAAAAAACACACAAAATAAGTCCAGGTGTGTGACAATGATATAACCAACTTCCAGAGAGGCCTGATTTTTGTAACGAAACACAAGTGAAATCCTTTTATGGGAAGCGTGGAATTATTCAAGATTATTTTAAGTTTAGACCAGTAACCGAAAGTGAGGTTTTTAAATGTTTAAATGAAATAAAAATAAATAAAGCTTCTGGGATTGATGATTACTCCGCAAGAGTAATTGCTCCATATGGCCTGTCTCTGTTTTGTCAATGTCAATGTCACCTTTATTTATATAGCACTTTAAACAAAATACATTGCGTCAAAGCAACTGAACAACATTCATTAGGAAAACAGTGTCAATAATGCAAAAATGATAGTTAAAGGCAGTTCATCATTGGATTCAGTTATGTCATCTCTGTTCAGTTAAATAGTGTCTGTGCATTAATTTGCAATCAAGTCAACGATATCGCTGTAGATGAAATGTCCCCAACTAAGCAAGCCAGAGGTGACAGCGGCAAGGAACCGAAACTCCATCGGTGACAGAATGGAGAAAAAAACCTTGGGAGAAACCAGGCTCAGTTGGGGGGCCAGTTCTCCTCTGACCAGACGAAACCAGTAGTTCAATTCCAGGCTGCAGCAAAGTCAGATTGTGCAGAAGAATCATCTGTTTCCTGTGGTCTTGTCCTGGTGCTCCTCTGAGACAAGGTCTTTACAGGGGATCTGTATCTGGGGCTCTAGTTGTCCTGGTCTCCGCTGTCTTTCAGGGATGTAGAGATCCTTTCTAGGTGCTGATCCACCATCTGGTCTGGATACGTACTGGATCCGGGTGACTGCAGTGACCCTCTGATCTGGACACAGACTGGATCTGGTGGCCACGGTGACCTCGGAACAAGAGAGAAACAGACAAATATTAGCGTAGATGCCATTCTTCTAATGATGTAGCAAGTACATAGGTTGTTATGGGAAGTGTTTTCGGTTCCGGTTTACCTAATTAATGCAGCCTAAAAATCCTTTAACGGATTTGGATAATAAAAGCATATTAGTATGTTATGTGTATGCCAGGTTAAAGAGATGGGTCTTTAATCTAGATTTAAACTGCAAGAGTGTGTCTGCCTCCCGAACAATGTTAGGTAGGTTATTCCAGAGTTTGGGTGCCAAATAGGAAAAGGATCTGCCGCCTGCAGTTGATTTTGATATTCTAGGTATTATCAAATTGCCTGAGTTTTGAGAACGTAGCGGACGTAGAGGATTATAATGTAAAAGGAGCTCATTCAAATACTGAGGTGCTAAACCATTCAGGGCTTTATAAGTAATAAGCAATATTTTAAAATCTATGCGATGCTTGATAGGGAGCCAGTGCAGTGTTGACAGGACCGGGCTAATATGGTCATACTTCCTGGTTCTAGTAAGAACTCTTGCTGCTGCATTTTGGACTAGCTGTAGTTTGTTTACTAAGCGTGCAGAACAACCACCCAATAAAGCATTACAATAATCTAACCTTGAGGTCATAAATGCATGGATTAACATTTCTGCATTTGACATTGAGAGCATAGGCCGTAATTTAGATATATTTTTGAGATGGAAAAATGCAGTTTTACAAATGCTAGAAACGTGGCTTTCTAAGGAAAGATTGCGATCAAATAGCACACCTAGGTTCCTAACTGATGATGAAGAATTGACAGAGCAACCATCAAGTCTTAGGCAGTGTTCTAGGTTATTACAAGCAGAGTTTTTAGGTCCTATAATTAACACCTCTGTTTTTTCAGAATTTAGCAGTAAGAAATTACTCGTCATCCAGTTTTTTATATCGACTATGCAATCCATTAGTTTTTCAAATTGGTGTGTTTCACCGGGCTGCGAAGAAATATAGAGCTGAGTATCATCAGCATAACAGTGAAAGCTAACACCATGTTTCCTGATGATATCTCCCAAGGGTAACATATAAAGCGTGAAGAGTAGCGGCCCTAGTACTGAGCCTTGAGGTACTCCATACTGCACTTGTGATCGATAGGATACATCTTCATTCACTGCTACGAACTGATGGCGGTCATATAAGTACGATTTAAACCATGCTAATGCACTTCCACTGATGCCAACAAAGTATTCAAGTCTATGCAAAAGAATGTTGTGGTCAATTGTGTCAAACGCAGCACTAAGATCCAATAAAACTAATAGAGAGATACACCCACGATCAGATGATAAGAGCAGATCATTTGTAACTCTAAGAAGAGCAGTCTCAGTACTATGATACGGTCTAAATCCTGACTGGAAATCCTCACATATACCATTTTTCTCTAAGAAGGAATATAATTGTGTGGATACCACCTTTTCTTGTATCTTGGACAGAAAAGGGAGATTCGAGATTGGTCTATAATTAACTAGTTCTTTGGGGTCAAGTTGTGGTTTTTTGATGAGAGGCTTAATAACAGCCAGTTTGAAGGTTTTGGGGACATGTCCTAATGACAATGAGGAATTAATAATAGTCAGAAGAGGATCTATGACTTCTGGAAGCACCTCTTTCAGGAGCTTAGATGGTATAGGGTCTAACATACATGTTGTTGGTTTAGATGATTTAACAAGTTTATACAATTCTTCCTCTCCTATGGTAGAGAATGAGTGGAACTGTTCCTCAGGGGGTCTATAGTGCACTGTCTGATGTGATACTGTAGCTGACGGCTAAATGGTTGCAATTTTATCTCTAATTGTATCGATTTTAGAAGTAAAGTAGTTCATAAAGTCATTACTGCTGTGGTGTTGGGAAATGTCAACACTTGTTGAGGCTTTATTTTTCGTTAATTTAGCCACTGTATTGAATAAATACCTGGGGTTATGTTTGTTTTCTTCTAAAAGAGAAGAAAAGTAACCGAAGTCCATAGTTTCTGTTACATCATCAAGTTGTTCTGAGGTTTTGGATATGCTAAGGAATTTGGATACATCAGGAAGATAACTTAAAAAGCAGTCTTTTGTGTTAGAAGTGATGGTTCTTCCATACTTGTAACAAGAAGTAGAATTTACAATTTTGGCTATATGAATTTTGCAAAGAACTAAATAATGATCTGAGATATCATCACTTGGCTGAATAATTTCAACACCATCAACATCAATTCCATGTGACAGTATTAAATCTAGAGTATGATTTCGACAATGAGTAGGTCCTGAAACGTGTTGTCTAACACCAATAGAGTTCAGAATGTCTATAAATGCTGATCCCAATGCATCGTTTTCATTATCAACATGGATATTAAAATCACCAACTATTAAAACTTCATCTGCAGCCAGAACTAACTCGGATGTAAAATCACCAAACTCTTTAATAAAGTCTATATGGTGCCCTGGTGGCCTGTATACAGTAGCCAGTACAAACATAACAGGGGATTTATCATTAACATTTGTTTCTTTGGATAATGTTATATATGAAGTACCATTACTTCAAACGAGTTATACTTGTAGCCTGCCCTCTGAGAAATCCTGAAAACGTTGTTATAAATTGAAGCAACACCTCCACCTTTGCCTTTTAGACGTGGCTCATGTTTATAACAGTAATCTTGGGGGGTGGACTCATTTAGAATAATGTAATCATCAGGTTTTAGCCAGGTTTCTGTCAAACAGAGTACATCTATATTATGATCAGTGATCATATTATTTACAAAAAGTGTTTTCGTAGAAAGGGATCTGATATTCAATAAGCCAAGCTTTATCATTTGTTTATTCATATTGCTTCTGTTTTTTATTTGTTGAACCTCAATTAAATTGTTAATCTTAACTTGGTTTGGATGTTTTTTGTATTTTCTAGTTCGGGGAACAGACACAGTCTCTATAGTGTGATATCTAGGTGAAAGAGTCTCTATGTGCTGAGAATTAACTGACCTTTGTGACGGGAGGCAGCTAGCAGACGGTCGGTTTAGCCAGTCTGTCTGCTTCTTGACCTGGGCCCCAGTTAGTCAAGTATAAACACTAAGACTATTTGCCATATTTCTAGAGAGAAGAGTGGCGCCACCCCAGGAGGGATGAAGACCATCTCTTTTAAACAGGTCAGGTCTGCCCCAAAAGCTCGTCCAATTGTCTATGAAACCTATGTTATTCTGTGGGCACCACTTAGACATCCAGCCATTGAGTGATGACAATCTGCTATGCATCTCATCACCACGGTAAGCAGGGAGGGGACCAGAGCATATTACAGTGTCTGACATCGTGCTTGCAAGTTCACACACCTCTTTAATGTTATTTTTAGGTGACATAAAAATAAGGAAAGCGGTTGACAATAGTAAATTTTGTGGAATGGTTATGTTGGACTTACAGAAAGCATTCAAAAGTGTAGACCACACAATTTTATTATACAAGTTAAATGCAGTTGGTTTTGATGAGAATTCTCTTAGTAGGGTTCAGTCCTACCTTGATGATAGATGCGAGAGGGTAGACATTAAGGGTATTTTGTCTAGTCCTTTATTTATTAACTGTGGAGTTCCTCAACTGAGTATTTTAGGTCCCTTATTTTTTCTTTTATATATAAATGATCTTAAAACAGCATGCTCAGAGGAACTTATTCTGTACGCAGATGATGCAGCAGTTTTAATATTTCATCAGGATAAGGGGGTCATAGAAGAAAAGATGATTTTAGATAATAAAATACCCCTACATTCAGGAAAGACTGAGGCCATTCTTTTTGCATCTAAAATGAAATTAAATAAGGATGATACCTTTTTGATTAAGAAAAATGGTAAGGCTATAGAGGTAAAAGTAAACTATTTGGGTTGTTTAATAGATAATAAATTAACGGCCGATTTTATTGCTAGAAAGGAATTTATAAAAATATGTGTAAAATTAAGTTTTTAGCGAGGCAAGCCGGTTTATTAGAGATTCACTCTTTAAAATTATTAGCAGGTGCCTTGATTCAACCTCATTTTGATTATGCTTCCTCCTTTTGGTATGGTAGTTGTTCCCAAGTTATGAAGAATAAATTGCAAAAGCCTCAAAATAAATTAGTTCGGATAATTTTAAAAGTACATTCTAGAGCGCATTTACATAGTGAAATTTTTAAGGAGTTGGGGATATTGACTGTGGAAAAAGAGGTGATATTGTGTTTTTATCCTTGACAGTTTTTCTGAAGTGTATGGAATACTTGTATTTTGTACAGTTTTATAAACTTGTAAAATAAATTTCAATTCAATTCAATTCAATCCAGGAACATGTCTGACTTGGCAAAATCACAGTGACAATGTATCTGCATACCTCTGCACACCCGGTTCACGCAGACAGTATATGTCATCAGCGCGTTCAGAGTGAGGACCCAATATCTACCATTCTGTTTGCGGGGGGCGCTGTTCGAGTAAATAGGGGTAAAGTGGCGCAAACAGCGGCCGGTGAAGAACACAAGTTAACTAACAACAACAGAGAAATGCAGAAAAAAAGAGAAGCGAGAAGAATGGCGGAAAACAATAAAAAAACTAATCAAAGACCCACCCGCTAGTTTCCACTCTAAAGTGTGGAGACACTTCGGGTTTTACGAGACAGTCGACGGAAAGGCACTGGATAAAGACTATGCAATCTGCAAGAACTGCTTTGCAAAGATAAAATATAACAGCAACACTACGAATCTGCAAATGCACCTCGTTCGCTATCACGGTGAACTACTCTCAGGTGATAATGAGGGCAAACCAAGTCAGCCGACAATCACTACTGCGTTCAAAGCAAAGCTCCCCTTTGGGTCGCCGAGGGCACAGAGTATCACTAAGTCCATCGGGATCAGTCTTTAATTAACTAGTTCTTTGGGGTCAAGTTGTGTTTTTTTCATGAGAGGCTTAATAACAGCCAGTTTGAAGGTTTTGGGGACATATCCTAATGACAATGTGGAATTAATAATAGTCAGAAGAGGATCTATGACTTCTGGAAGCACCTCTTTTAGGAGCTTAGATGGTATAGGGTCTAACATACATGTTGTTGGTTAATGATCTGAGATATCATCACTTGGCTGCATAATTTCAACACCATCAACATCAATTGCATGTAACAGTATTAAATCTAGAGTATGATTTCGACAATGAGTAGGTCCTGAGACGTGTTGTCTAACCCCAGTAGAGTTCAGAATGTCTATAAATGCTGATCCCAATGCATCTTTTTCATTATCAACATGGATATTAAAATCACCAACTATTAAAACTTTATCTGCAGCCAGCACTAACTCGGATGTAAAAGCAGCAAACTCTTTAATAAAGTCTGTATGGTGCCCTGGTGGCCTGTATACAGTAGCCAGTACAAACATCACAGGGGATTTATTATTATCAGAAGTGTAGTTCTGAGTGGCACCAGCTATCTAATTTAATTTAATTTTATCTAGTTTATTGGTTGTTTTTGCGAGATTGAGAAACCTTGATATAAATGAGTGAACTTGAGGAATAATTTGCATGTTGCATGTTGAAATAGAGATGGCCTAAAAGAGAGAGCAATTCCAATTTTGAAACACATATATTTCCTGGGAATTTTTTAAGTACTGCTCAAATTCTTTCAAGTTTCTCAGTAGGCAAGGAGGCTTGCATAAGATATGAACTGAGAGTAATACCGAGATTACATTAGCATTAACATAACATAGCATTCCTACCAAGCGCCTCTATCGGCTATTTTAATAAGTTTAATAGAGTTATCCATTGAGGAGTAGAACAAGGAAAATGACTCTAGAGGAATCAAACTATTAATGCTTGGTATTGATTTGTTATTGTGTGGGGATGACAAATCGATTATTAGTAGCTTTTTCCCCAGAATTTTCTGCTTGCAACACCTAATGGATTAATTCTGAATATAGAAAAAGGGGAGCTGTCAAATGGACCAAACATATATCCTTTTTCCACTTCTTTTGCCATCAAGCTACAACTACATTTGGTTCCTGAAGAGCAGAACGAAGGTTATTTGAAATATGGGACATTTTAGGAAGAAGAGTTAAACCATCCAAAAACCCATGCATGAGACCAGTGTAAGAGAAATAGGTCAAATTAGCTCAAAGGGAATCATTTAAGATGTTAAAGGGAATTTGGACAGAATCACTGTTTTATGGCTGATCCCTGAGTCAGCCAGTGATTTATTGAGCAAGTCGTATAACATCAGCTCTGCAATGGATATTAAAATCCAAAATATAGTGAAAACAATATTAATTAGCACAGTAAAAGGATCGGCAGTTTAAGACATAAAATTGTAAGCACAAAACAGAAGATACTTCTCTTTTCAATATGAATAAGGCATTATTGATCAATTAATCTAACATATAAGCACACAATCATACATTCACACAAGTTGCAGGAAGAAAGAAAGTTAGGAAAGAATGAGTTTAAGAGAATGAAAATGTGAAATCCCAAGTTTACAACAATATGTGAAATTGCATAAACATAAACAACCATCAATCACTTAATTTAAAATCGCATTGAGTTCCTCAATGAGGTTAAACTTTATATTAAATGCACCAGTTAAGCTAGAATCTTGAGGTAAGTCACTTGTGTTGCCTGTGTAAAGGGGTTCCATTTACAGTATTGTCATCGAAAGGTTTCTGATTGTTACTGATTGGCTGGAAGTTCAGTAGTCGTAGAAGTGACGGCCTTGGAAGCCAGTCGTTGGACATTGGCTGAAGATGCAGAGTTGTGGGCTGGTTAAAGTTTTAGATGGACACTCGAGGTCAGACTTGGAGACACAGCGTTAGGCAAACTAAATTCAGAACACAAAACTCTCAACGGAAAAGAAAATAAACTAAAGTAAAAGAATAGAAGTAAAGTTTGACGAAACTAGGTGGTGTTGCTTCTCATCGTGGATAAGTAGCAGCGGGTGTGCAGGCCGAAGCATGCTGGAACAAAGAACGCAAAATGTAATGACAAAAAGCATGGCTAAGAGCAAAAGCTAAGAGCTAAAACTAAAAGCAAAAGCTGAGAGCAAAATTTTATGGTGTCCTGAGTAGTTTGGAAAAAGTCTAACTAGTAAAATGTTTACACATTATGTGAAAACTAGTACAAGTATATAAATTAATAAAAAGAGACTTACCCATGTTTATGATCTCTGCTGAATAAAGTGGTTCATTCTTTTTTTCTGAGGAAATCCATTTCTCAAATCCTCAACCACATAACATCTTTTTGGGGTGAATTATGTCTTATTCCTCTCATCGCGAAGCAAACAGTAACATAAAAAACTTGAAGAACAGTCTCGCTGCGTTTTCTTCTGTGTGGGCGTATTCAAGCCGCGCGCTTCAGTTTGAATCTGAATAGCGTGTTCAGCGCGGGGGCGTGGTCACATTAGATATAATGAAGGGAGATGTGAAAAACGGACATCGCGTTGTTTTTATATGGATTACTTTATCGCAGCACTTGTTTAGTTTTTAAAAGTAGACATGCCAAGCTTTCTATAGATATCTCTCTCATGTCTCTTCGTTGAGTATTCACGGAGTTACAGTTCATTTTAATGACGTGTTTGTAAATGAAGATCAGCGCAGACAAAGGCTGCAGACAGCACACCTTGTTTGTTATCTTTATTTTTTAAGTGCACAAAGTTTTGTTGTTATTATGTCTGTATCCAAAAAAAAGTAGACCCTTTACAGATTCGATTGATGTATTGCTCTTATCTGTACGATTAAAACTGAAAGTGTAATTTAAGTTCTTTTCAGGGTTATCAGGAGAAAATTACTCATAACGCGTATATGCGTTAACCGACTCCACTGGCCTTTTGGCCACACCTCAAATGTTGTCTTGACCAATTAGATATTGTCTTTGCTCAAGGTGCTGCAATCTTTCTCCTGACTGTTCATAAATCATATGTTATCTTATCAATCACGTGGTCCAAATTTTCCCGCTCTTGCAGGGTATAATTTTGCACATGATTCCTATTACAAGAATATGATACAATTGACAAATACTTGATTGTCAGAAATGTTTCAGGTAAGAAGATTCATTCAACACAGACACATTAAACATGAATATGAATCCTTAAGCTATTCAATAGTTATTAAAAAGACACACACAATAAATAATTAGAAACATGATAGTCAAATGTGTGGGTTATATATATGATATGGAGATAAGCAATGGACTGATATTACTTTATTAGTTTTAAGTCTTTTGGAGTTCATTTTGGTGCATCTACATCTGTTAATTTTTTGACATAAGGATGTTCTGTGGAGACCAGAGGTTAAAAGTTCCCTTTAAAGGAATTTCAGTCTGTTTCTTTTCTTCTAGGTGGGGGGAAGTCAATCCAAAGAGCTTGTAATCGTGATTACAGTACTATCATGGATTTACATGTGATGGTCATGCTGTGCATCTCTTTGACCACCAATCTCGATCGAATCTTTAATTTGTCTGATACACCAGTTAATAAACAAGTCACAAACCAACGATCAGGATGTTTTCTCAGTGCTTTGCGAAGCTCTGATACGTTGACTCATAAAAAAGTGTGTTTCCATAAGTCATAGACTGAAATAATACTCAAATAGGTGTCAAACTGTTGCCTGCTCTCGGGAAATGACTCAGATTACTGTACGTCTCTATAGACACTTTTAACAGTCAAATCAGACGCGACAGCGGCAAGGAACCGAAACTCCATCGGTGACAGAATGGAGAAAAAACCTTGGGAGAAACCAGGCTCAGCTGGGGGGCCAGTTCTCCTCTGACCAGACGAAACCAGTAGTTCAATTCCAGGCTGCAGCAAAGTCAGATTGTGCAGAAGAATCATCTGTTTCCTGTGGTCTTGTCCTGGTGGTCCTCTGAGACAAGGTCTTTACAGGGGATCTGTATCTGGGGCTCTAGTTGTCCTGGTCTCCGCTGTCTTTCAGGGATGTAGAGGTCCTTTCTAGGTGCTGATCCACCATCTGGTCTGGATATATATTGGTACAGATAACAGTACAGATATGTCCCCACATTCTACTATCCGATTGTCATGAACATCAGAGTAAAGCAGGATTTTTACTAAATTTATGTATTAACCTGTAAGGACTTTAACTTGTAGCTGAGGAGATATTGCATCAGCAGTAGGGAAGAATGACGCTCCGGTAGAAGGAGCTGGAATAGCCGTTGCCAGAGACCTGTGTGGCATGATATTGGAGTCTGTTGCAGAATTTGTCGGGAAAGCTGTGGCTACATCGGTAGAAGGGCCTGGCTTATTGATTGACATGGCACTTGAAGAAGGCTGATGAAGTTCCAAAGCTTAAATCCGAGCATCCATGTTTGCGATAGATGGGAGCTTGAATGTTATGGCTGTACAAGGTCGTGATGATTCTCTCATTTGGCCAATCACTGATTGTTGGCGAGGGTCCTTTGCTGGCAAGATGTGAGCTTCATCTCACAATCTGGGTGCTTTGTTCAGAGAAACCGGGGGCTGATCATTGGAAGAAATCAAAGTGGACAATGTGAGTGCGAGCGAAAGTGATAAGGGCAACAGAAGTAATAATCATACGGACATCGCAAAGCTTTAGATGAAGTTTGAATCCATTTATGAGCAGCAAGGCTTTGCAGCTCTGAATGGGTTTAGGTGTATTTAAAAGACACGGTCTAATCGAAAGTGTAACCCTATTGGATGGTGTGAATCAGCATCAGCTGACACAAGCTTGACTGACGCTTCTGCAAGAACTGACGCTATATACTTGATTTTTGCTACAATTTGCTGCAATGTTATAAAAATTATATAAAAGTACCTAATTGACACATTGTGTTTTTGTTATTGTTCTTGTTATGTAAAACCCCTAATAGACAATACAATATAATAACAGATAGAGGGGTAAAAAAACTATATTAATAAATAATATATACAAATAATATTAATAATACTAATATTAATTATATTAATATACTAATATTAATGAAACTCTAATCATTAAAAAGGTTATTTATAACATCATCAAGGTGCTATATAGCATTGTCAAAGCATGGTTCTTCATGGAGGCCTATAAAAGGGTTCTATTTAGCAACAAAAGGGGTTCTGCCATTGTTACCAAGCCAAAAGTTTAAAAGTGTAAAAGTTGTTTGAAAAAAAAAGAAAAGAAAATGATAACACTTTCTATGAAGCCCGTATTTATAATACATTATAAGGGTACTCTTAAGGCATTATAATGAATGCATAATGCATTATAAAAAAACGTATGATATGTTATATCAACTCATGAATAATCATAACAACGATCATAATACTTACGTATTTGTGGTTATAGGTTTAAGAGTATGATTATATAGAACATACAATGAACACCATATTAAATCTACTTCATTTACAGTATAATGCACTGCATCATATCTTGACATGGTTTATTTAGGATCTGCTCAGTATCTTAGTACAGCTTGTGAGTGGTTAGATGTTGAGTGTTATTTGAGTGTTTCCTGTGGAGCTAATGTTAAATTAGCGAGCTTAAAATGTGAGCTTTATAATGTGAGTTTAATAATCCAACTGACAGTGCACACCCTCACTGGAATACTAACCACACCCACCTGCTCCTCATCCACCTGCAATCAACCCCTCCTACAAAAGTCACACACTCAGTCACTGTCCGGTCTTGTTCACAACTAGGTCAATACCTACCTGCTTACTCCAAAGGACTAACCATTTACCCTGCTTATCTCTCTCCAGCGATCTCCAGCGTCTTCCTGTCTCCATCGTGTTATTCCAGACCTGTTATTCCAGTCTCCTGTCCCTGATTACCGTAACATATGGTTACATTTTATTTTGATGGTCCCTTTAACAGCTGTCTGAAATGTACCATCAAAATAATCAAACTGATATTACAATAAAAATAGTTAAAAGCAAATGTGTCATATTACACATTTATCTGATCTGATATCTGATCTTATGGCTGTTTGGGTTTAAAAAATTATTATTATGTCATTATTATTATCATTATTATTACTTCTTAAGGTAACATATAAAAAATGTAAAAATGGCAAAACATGATACTTATGATACTTTATAACTTTGGGAAGTATAATCCATTGTAAAAGTTGAAACCCATATTTATAATACATTATAAGGGTATTCTTAAGGCATTATAATGAATGCATAATGCATTATAAATACCCTTATAATATGTTGTAACATCTCATGAATATTCATAAGAACAGTTTTAATATATTATAATTTTTACTTATTTGTGGTTATAGCTTTTAAGAGTGTGATGATTTATAACACAATGAACATGTTGCATCCACTTTTACAATGGATTATATTTCTCATAGTTATAATGTATTATAAGGATCATATCTTGCCATTTTTCTGATGCTACTTTACTTAAAGCGGTCAAAGACCACTTATAAGTAGTAGTAATAATAATAAAAATAATAATCATAATAATAATAATAAATTCTCTCAAACAGCCAAAAGATCAGATATCAGATCAGATGAATGTAAAATATGACTATTGGACTATTTTTATTGTAATATCAGTTTGATTATTTTAATGGTACCATTTAGACAACTGATGATAAGTAACTCTAAAACTACATATCAACTAGTTCTCATTAGATTATTAGTATGTCTGCTACTGTAAATATATGCTAACACTTCATTTTAATGGTCAACCAACAGATAAACTGACTATAAGTGTCTTTGCAAGTACGTCAGCTTATTCTACCATACTAGATTATACCATTCTTGAGCAAACTGATACTCTGATGAGAGTTAGTTGGTATGTAGTTGCAAAGTTCCTTATAGTCAATTGATTAAGGGGACCATCAAAATAAACTGTAACCATATAAAACAGAGTATTAAGCTCATATCAATTAATTTACATCAGCTCCACAGGAAACACTCAAATAACACTCAACATCTAACCACTCACAATCTGTAGTAAGATACTGTGCAGATCCTAAATAAACAATGTCAAGATATGATACAGTCCATTATACTGTAAATGAAGTATATTTAATATGTTGTTCATTTTGTGTTATAAATAACCATACTCTTAAACTTACGTAAGTATTATGATGTATTATAATTGTTGTTATGATTATTCATGAGTTGATAAAACTTATTATAAGGTTTTTAATAATGCATTATGCATTCATTATAAAGCCTTAAGAATACCCTTATAACGTATTATATTTACAGGCTTCATAGAAAGTGTTACCATGTTCTTTGTGTTATAAATCATCACACTCTTAAAAGCTATAACCATAAATAAGTAAATATTATAATATATTAAAACTGGTCTTATGAATATTCATGAGATGATACAACATATCATAAGGTTTTTTATAATGCATTAGGCATTCATTATAATGCCTTAAGATTACCCTTATAATGTATTATAAATACAGGCTTCATAGAAAGTTACCAAAAAAAAAAAAAAAATATATATATATATATATATAAATATATATATATATATATATATAGAAAATTTATAATTAACAAATGGCACATACAGTACATTCAGGTATAACATTTTTGTATAACATTAAAATGTAAAAGTGGTGCATGTGTAAATTGACATTCTGATAAAAAGACAAACTAATAAAATTAATGGTTTATTTGAAAGGTTCTCAAATATAACGTTTCATTTGGTACATAAACATCACCATTTCCTGTTAATGATGTTTGTATTTTCTGAATAACTGATATTAGCATTATCACAATATTAATATACAACCCGAATTCCGGAAAAGTTGGGACGTTTTTTAAATTTTAATAAAATGAAAACTAAAAGACTTTCAAATCACATGATCCAATATTTTATTCACAATAGAACATAGATAACATAGCAAATATTTAAACTGAGAAAGTTTACTATTTTATGCACAAAATGAGCTCATTTCAATTTTGATTTCTGCTACAGGTCTCAAAATAGTTGGGACGGGGCATGTTTACCATGGTGTAGCATCTCCTTTTCTTCTCAAAACAGTTTGAAGACGTCTGGGCATTGAGGCTATGAGTTGATGGAGTTTTGCTGTTGGAATTTGGTCCCATTCTTGCCTTATATAGATTTCCAGCTGCTGAAGAGTTCGTGGTCGTCTTTGACGTATTTTTCGTTTAATGATGCGCCAAATGTTCTCTATAGGTGAAAGATCTGGACTGCAGGCAGGCCAGGTTAGCACCCGGACTCTTCTACGACGAAGCCATGCTGTTGTTATAGCTGCAGTATGTGGTTTTGCATTGTCCTGCTGAAATAAACAAGGCCTTCCCTGAAATAGACGTTGTTTGGAGGGAAGCATATGTTGCTCTAAAACCTTTATATACCTTTCAGCATTCACAGAGCCTTCCAAAACATGCAAGCTGCCCATACCGTATGCACTTATGCACCCCCATACCATCAGAGATGCTGGCTTTTGAACTGAACGCTGATAACATGCTGGAAGGTCTCCCTCCTCTTTAGCCCGGAGGACACGGCGTCCGTGATCTCCAACAAGAATGTCAAATTTGGACTCGTCTGACCATAAAACACTATTCCACTTTGAAATAGTCCATTTTAAATGAGCCTTGGCCCACAGGACACGACGGCGCTTCTGGACCATGTTCACATATGGCTTCCTTTTTGCATGATAGAGCTTTAGTTGGCATCTGCTGATGGCACGGCGGATTGTGTTTACCGACAGTGGTTTCTGAAAGTATTCCTGGGCCCATTTAATAGTGTCATTGACACAATCATGCCGATGAGTGATGCAGTGTCGTCTGAGAGCCCGAAGACCACGGGCATCCAATAAAGGTCTCCGGCCTTGTCCCTTACGCACAGAGATTTCTCCAGTTTCTCTGAATCTTTTGATGATGTTATGCACTGTAGATGATGAGATTTGCAAAGCCTTTGCAATTTGACGTTGAGGAACATTGTTTTTAAAGTTTTCCAAAAATTTTTTACGCAGTCTTTCACAGATTGGAGAGCCTCTGCCCATCTTTACTTCTGAGAGGCTCTGCTTCTCTAAGACAAAGCTTTTATAGCTAATCATGTTACAGACCTGATATAAATTAACTTAATTAATCACTAGATGTTCTCCCAGCTGAATCTTTTCTAAACTGCTTGCTTTTTTAGCCATTTGTTGCCCCCGTGCCAACTTTTTTGAGACCTGTAGCAGGCATTAAATTTTAAATGAGCTAATTAAGTGGATAAAAGTGTAAAATTTCTCAGTTTAAACATTTGCTACGTTATCTATGTTCTATTGTGAATAAAATATTGGCTCATGTGATTTGAAATTCCTTTAGTTTTCATTTTATTAAAATTAAAAAAACGTCCCAACTTTTCCGGAATTCGGGTTGTATAACATTGTCAGAGGTTTAAAAAGATTTACAATAAGTTTAAAATGAAATAGAATTAAATATTTAATTGCTGGTTTTGACAAGACTTTATATGAGAACTGTTAATTATCACATTTGATCTGAAAACATTATAAATGACACATCTGAGACCTTTTTCAAAGTATTCCATTGACCTGAATTGTAAATGTTGCGATTAAAGGCTCTTTAGACCGTGGTGTAGCGAGAGACTCCCGGACAGGAGCGGAAGGGAGACGGGATGCTGGGAAAGATGCTCAGGAACACAGGTGAATGAGGAGGTGTAGTGCTTGTGGGTATCTGCCTCCTCTGACGGCGTGGCACATAACGGAAGTTCAGCGGAGGTTTGACTGCACGAACAGAGCCGCCTGCTTCCTCGGATGAGTTGGACTCGGCAGATTCAGTGGATTCGCTGGAAGAGGTTGGAATGGTGGAGTCTACTGCTGGGAGTGATCCGGGTCCTGCAGGGATGGCCTGATAAACAGGGTCGGCTAGCTGAGGTGTTACAGCTCCAACATCTTGGATTGATGGCTTATGACCATTAGGAATATGAGCATTGTGGGCTGTTGTTTTGGAAAATGTGTCTTCTTGCTGTGTCGGTGTGACAGCATGCACCTGTGAATCAGTGACAAAGTGATGAGTGACCTCCTTGGGGACATTCAAAAATGATTAACTGTGAAAAAGGCTTAAAGGGATAGTTCACCCAAAAATGAAAATTACCCCATGATTTACTCACCCTCAAGCCCTCCTAGGTGTATATGGCATTCTTCTTTCAGACAAATATAATCACAGTTATATTAAAAAACATCTGGCTCTTCCAAGCTTTAATGGGAGTGGATGGTAGCCCAAAATCTGAAGTCCAAAAAATTGCACCCATCCATTATAAAAGAAGTCCACATGGCTCCAGGGGGCCTTCTGAAGTGACGTGATGTGTTTGCGTAAGAAAAATATCAAGATTTACAACTTAATAAATCTTAATATCTAGCTTACACTAAAATAAAACGTGCCTCACGCGGCTCCGGTAGGTGAATAAAGGCCTTTTGTAGTGAATGCATGCATTTTTGTTAGAAAAATATCCATATTTCAAATGTAATAAACACTTTTCTCTCACTTCCATTATCTGTCATACACGAAGCCATTCCGGTGGATGACGCAGCACTTATGCGCAGCGTACGCCCCTCTGAAATATGCTAGTCTTGCGAGTTTGTTTGTAGGAGCAAAGGATGCAAAGTTTCCTTACTTTAGCAAAGGAAAACCAGTCTCCTCTTGGTTTATGTTGAAATCCTCTAACATTTTTCTTAGCAAATCCTCAGTTTGTACTTCTAATTCATGACCGGCATTTTGTTTTGTTCTCTCCGCATTCGTCACTAATCACGCAACATATAATATAATTTAATATAACTCTGACTGGAATTGTCTGAAAGAAGTCATATACACCTAGGATCCCTCGAGGGTAAGTAAAACACAAGCTAATTTTCATTTTTTGGGTGAACTAACCCTTTAAATGTTTTAGAATGTCCTTATCTTCGAAAAAACATACAGTACATACAGCGCAAGCAGTGTAGTCTGAATAAAAAAAAACAAATAACTCTTATGAGTCAAGACACTCGCTAAAACCCAAATCACACTGCATGATTTTAGCAATCCTATAAGATCACTGCATGTCACACTGTGCGACATGGATATAATACACTTACATATGGCATGTGTGACTATTTACTCATATGCAAAAAAAAGAGGGAATCAATCACCGCACTTCATTGAACTGTTGTAGTTTAAATAATCAATTTATTTGTAATGATAACGTAAGTTATTTTTACATTTGATTATTTGTTTAGTTTCATTCATACATGAATGCTTTAGATATAAAATGATACAAATAATGCATTATTTGTTTCTAGGCTATGTTTTCTACTGTGGGATTTTATTAATTTTAATTTTTTTTTTTTTTTTTTGCTAAATTAACATTATGATACATGATACTAGACATCATATACTGTAATGCACGGATCTAATATAATGTTACACATCAGAAGTTTTCCCCCAACCATTCCCCAAGTGTTCACTTAAGACAGAACAGATTATGTTTGCGTAAATACTGAAATACTGTATATGTGTTTATTTATCGGGGTTATTCACGCACTTTGGATGACAGTCAGTGCGAGAAGCACTGAATAATAAGAAAAGATGGAAGACTTCACTCTATCGACTTCAAACGGGTGTGGCTCAGTAATTTTTTGTCCGATTCCAACAAAACATGAATCATTTTGAAGGTCTTTTAATGGAGAATGTAATTATTTTATTGCTCATTGTGACTTGTTTTGTCAGCTCAGATCACATTATTCTCAGGAGGAAGCAGATGTGCAAGCGGAAAATGACAACATGCAAGATGTTTCAGATGGTATGGCAAGTCTAACACATGACTCGGATATGGGTCACAAATAAAAGAACGTTTAATCGGACAGCCAAAAAAAAATCAGATGTTGGCAACAAATCAGAATAGGGCATCAAGACAAAGTGTTTGTGAATCCAGAGGATAGTTTTCGGGAAGGTCTGTTTTACGCACAAATTACCCAGAATTTACTCTTATATTTATGTATATTTAATGAATGAGATCCAATGACTTTAGATGGTGATGTTTTAGTTTTGTTTGAAGTTACCATTACTGGGGTCATTGTTTGTTTTAGTTGGGCTCTTTACCCTTGACTTTAAACCTTTAGAATTTATTTGGTGGTCACAGCAGTGTGTTCATTTAGACATGTTTGTTATGGTAAAAAAAAGCTGAAAGAAAATGCAGTCAGGTGTTTATGTTTAAATAGAGACATAATTAGCATATAATGGCTTGAATAACTGATTTAATAATGCTCAAGAAGTAAAATTTATGTATTGTTTATTATTAGTATTATTAGTTGTAATTTATTAAATAGGATGGTGTTTACTTTAAATGATTAATCTTTTATTTTGTTTTTGTTTGTTTTTTTGCATAAAGTACTGTGTAATGATGCAAATTTGAACATCACCTTAAACTGTATATGCTGGCAAGTGACGCTAGAGGGCGATAGTGAGCTAAAGGGCAGGGGGCATCATTTGTATATGAAGTCACACTGCCAGTCACTAGTGATGGGAAGTTCGGATCATTTTACTGACTCTGACCTTTGAGTCTCCTTCAGCAAATTAATAAATAATTTTTTGAGTCACCTCATTCATTTAGTTCATTTTAGCTAAATGTAATTAAAATGTTATGTGTTACTTCCCTAACACAGCTACTACTTACAAAAAACGTTGATCACGCTACAAAAAATACAAATCTATAATTCTATATGGCATGGTATGTAGACTGGCAATGTTTCAGAACTTTGAGAAATCAATGTACCTCAGCCATTTGGACCTCTAAATCAAATAATTATTTTACCTCAACTAATGATAATTTTGATAATCCATCTAAATTCTGGAAAACAATTAAAGTATTGCAGAATAAAAAGGCTTCAGACTCTCCACACCAACTGAATATTGAAATTATAACTATCACAGATAAAAATGTCATATTAAATGCCTTTAACTATCATTTTGAGAAGGCAGGTGATTTATTTGATCAGCAGTTTCCATCAATTTCAGTTGATCCTTTAACTTGTTTTTTACTATCTAGCACATCTTCAACTTCTGCTTTCTCGTTTGATTTTGAAGCCCTGCAAGTTCAAGATATTATGTAATCGCTGAATTCTATAGACCCCAAAAAGGCGCCTGGACCTGATGGTCTGGAACCCTTTCTGTTAAAGGTGGCTGCACCAGTTATAGCTGAGACTATTACTTACATTTTTAATATGTCAATAAGTTCTAATCAGCTTCCAGCTATCTGGAAGCACGCTTACATTACACCCCTATTTAAAGCTGGCGATCGATATGACATGAACAACTACAGACCAATTTCTAATCTCCCTGTTCTTTCAAAAATAATGGAATCTTTAGTTGCTACCCAACTTGAATCATATTTGCACTCGCATACTTTTTTAAATGAAATGCAATCCAGTTTCCGATCAGGGCACAGTACAATATCCGCTACTTTAAAAGTCATGGATGACATCAAAGAGGCTATAGACAAAAAATGTACCTGTGTTTCTTTGTTTATAGACCTCACAAAGGCGTTTGATACTGTGGACCATCCATTACTGGTTAATACCCTGCTGAGAGCCGGCATTGGATGTAATGCGATCAAATGGTTCCATAGCTACTTGACCAATCGTTCACAAATGGTTAAATATGGCAACGACATGTCAAACCCAGTTCTTGTTATGAAGGGTGTTCCACAAGGTTCAGTTTTGGGACCCTTGCTCTTCCTAGTTTATATTAATTATATTTGTGATAAGTTTAAATTTTGTAAGTATCATCTGTATGCAGATGATACAGTTTTGTATTCCTGTGCTCCCACAGCTGAGTTAGCCTTTTCAAATTTGGAGGCAGATTTTGATACCCTGCAATTGAAGCTGTTGTCAAACTCTCATAAAACTAAAGTTATGGCTTTTACTACTCGGCAAACAAAGCTTCCATCCGTCTTTATCATGTCACTGGATGGAGTTTGTATCCAGTCTGTAAATAATTACAAATATCTGGGATTTTGGATGGATAAAAACCTAAACTTTAAATACCATGTTGATTATCTTGCAACGAAATTAAAATTCACATTGCGTTTTTTGTATAGGCTAAAATCCTGTTTTTCCTCGGCTTCACGAAAACGCTTAGTTGCTAGCCTTTTTCTGTCACAGATTGATTAAGGGGATACTATCTACATCAGTCGTTTTCAACCTGTGGTCCGCAGCCCCCTAGTGGGCCGCGGTGGTATTGCAGGTGGGCCGCCAATTATTTTCTGTTAATTTCCAGTCCATTTTAGGGCTGTGCGATTAAAAGAAATCTCATAAAATCACGATTTGAGCGTGCGCGATTTCTAAATCGCTTTATAGCACAATTTTCCACGGCCCTGACCTCCCGTAGTATGCTATCCGATCCAATCAGAATGCATTGCGCCTAGCGCGAGAACAGACTGGGCATATGCCTATTTCCAGGTTCACACACTGTCTGTGATGCGCCTTTTTTCCGAGCCCATGTAAACGGATCAGAGCGTTCACACTGCACGCGGTAAAAGGCTAGAAATGAAAACGTGCGAAAATAATTAATATCTAACACATGAGCAAAGAGAGAATTGTGAGTGCACAGGACGCAGTTTAAGTGAGAAGAGACACGTTTTAAGTGCACACTCTCTCCGCGCAGAGCAGCGTGTATCTGAGCAAGCACGTCTGGTTTTGTGACAGAGCAAAGGAAATCTTCGTGCGAACAGAGAGATTCGCACTCGTGCATTATTTTAATGTGCTTTCACGTAATTTTTATGCGCTTTCGCTGCTGACCGCATACACATACTGTATACACACTGCAAACACCTGAGGCACCGCTACAATTAATGAGCTCTATGAACAATGCATGGCAAAAAAGAAAAAAAAGTCCCTGTACATGGGATTTTTTTTTTTGCCATAAGTCTATACATTTTGTTACATCTTTACTATAGTGATAATTTTTACTTATGTCTGTTCTAGAGACGTTACAACTTTTTGATAAAGCTCTAATTGGTTTTCTTTTGGAAATATGTTTCAAATAAATCCAGAATGCATTTATGACTGTAAAAGCATATCGGTGTGTGTCACAATCGCAAAATTGATCAAAGAAATCCCGATAGTTTTTTTTTGTTTTTTTTGTTTAATAGCGGGGTCAGTTAATTTTTTTGAAGTGGGCCGCGCAAACATATGTGTTTGGTTGTGTGGGCCGCGAGTTGAAAAAGGTTGGGAACCACTGATCTACAGATTTGCCTCTCTGTCCAAACTTGACCCCCTTTATCACTCTGCTCTCAGATATGTCACTAACTCTAGTTTTAGGACACATCATTGTACATTGTACAGTATGGTAGGATGGTTATCCCTTCATTTGCACAGGCTTGAACATTGGTATATTTTAATTTACAAAGTTATTTTAGGAAAACTTCCAAATTATTTAAATAGGAAATTTTTATCATTTCAAAGCTGTCATAATCTCATGTCACATAACTGGCTGCAGTTAAAAGTGCCAGCTATTAGATCAGAGGCTGGAAAGCTAAGCCTGTTTTATAATGGCCCTTGGTCTTGGAATGATGTGAAGACCAAACGTCTCGGCCCCCCAACTGAGCCTGGTTTCTCCCAAGGTTTTTTTTCTCCATTCTGTCACCGATGGAGTTTCGGTTCCTTGCCGCTGTCACCTCTGGCTCGCATAGTTGGGGTCTCTTCATCTACAGCGATATCATTGACTTGATTGCAAATTAATGCACAGACACTATTTAAACTGAACAGAGATGACTCCACTGAATTCAATGATGAACTGCCTTTAACTGTCATTTTGCATTATTGACACACTGTTTTCCTAATGAATGTTGTTCAGTTGCTTTGACGCAATGTATTTTGTTTAAAGCGCTATATAAATAAAGGTGACTTGACTTGACCTGACATATGTAACCTTCGTTCCCTGAAGGAGGGAGCGGAGACATTACATCAGAAAGAGACTGACGATTGGGGTCCCTTACAAAACACCACATTGCTGTCTTCCAGTGACCCGTGTGAGTGGTAGAACCCTGTCGTGAGGCCAGCACAAGTGAGGGCCTATAGCTTACACAGAATGCACTGGGTAGCATATTCCAGCTGGATGTATGCTAGCAGGCTGCCTGCCCGAGAGCCCAATCACCTTCGAGTGGTAACAAGACGAGCCAATGGTACGCCGAGTACCTTGGTCTGCGGAATTTGCATTGCAAGCTCTGACCCGCAGAGCGGATATATAAGGAGCAGCGCGAGCAACTCGCATTCAGTCTTTGCTGAGAAGCCGAGCCAGTGACCCTGCCGTTCAGTGAAACAGCGATGTGGCAAGGGGAAGTACGTAACCAAGACGTTCCCTTTCAGTTGGTCACGTTCTACATTACGTCAGAAAGAAACTGACGAATGGGGTCCCTTCCAAAACACCACATTGCTGTCTTCCAGTGACCCGTGTGAGTGGTAGAACCCTGTCGTGAGGCCAGCACAAGTGAGGGCCTATAGCTTACACAGAATGCACTGGGTAGCATATTCCAGCTGGACGTATGCTAGCAGGCTGCCTGCTCGTAGGAGGACATGCAAAAAGGCAGGTATCAACCAAAGGTAGTGATATGCATGAACTCTGAGGTATCCAGAGGGTGGAAGTTTTAACGACAGAGCTGGCAAGGGGCTTGCCAAGGGAAAGACACATGCTGCGAAGAGACTTACTGTGGACATACACATGTGGGATTGCCCGGAAAGGGGAATCACAACACATGGAGGCACCTAGTCCCACACAGAGCTGACCGAAGGGGCATGTACGCATGTGCTGGACATCAACAGTGCTGGAGGAACCCAGGGTTCTGAACTGAGGAACTCACCTGAGGGGAATAGCGCACGCATCCAGTCCGTGGAGTGGAATGGCGCAGCAAGCAGATTGACACCGAGCAGGTCCTTACTGGCCCAAAGGGGCGAGTACCCGGGAGGACACGGGCTCTACACGGAGATTATAAAATCTTGTGAATGTGTTAGGTGTGGCCCAGCCCGAAGCTCTACAGATGTCTGTTAGCGAGGTGCCATGCTCCCAGGAGGAAACTACACTCCTAGATGAGTGAGCTCTCACCCCTAGGGGGCATGGCAGGTCTTGAGCCTGATTAGCCAGGACAATAGCATCCACTATCCAGTGGGATAACCTCTGCTTGGAGACAGCCTTTCCCTTCTGCTGGCCTACGTAACAGACAAAGAGCTGGTCTGAGGTCTTAAGGCACTGAGTTCTGTCTACGTACTGGACAGAGCAGTGCCAGGGCTGGGTCTACCACCTCCAGGGGCAGTACTTGCAAGCTCACCACCTGATCCCTAAAAGGAGTGGTGGGAACTTTGGGCACGTACCCAGGCTGGGGTCTCAAGATAACGTGAGAGTTAGCCAGCCCGAATTCCAGGCACGCTTCATCAACTGAAAATGCCTCCAGGTCCCCAACCCTCTTCACCGAAGCCAAAGCCGCCAGGAGCGCAGTTTCCAAAAGATAGAAACTTTTGCTCTACTGAGAGCAAGGGTTCGAAGGGAGCCCTCTGCAGTTCCGATAGAATTACTGCAAGGTCCCAAGAGGGGACTTGCTGAGGGCGAGGCGGATTGAGCCTCCTTGCTCCTCTCAGGAAACTGATGATCAGATCGTGCTTCCCAAGAGACTTACCTTCAACAGGGTCATGGTGAGCCGGAATGGCAGCCACATAGACCTTGAGGGTGGAAGGAGACAGCCTTCGTTCCAACCCCTCCTGAAGAAAGGAAAGCACTGACCCGATCGGCCATTTCCAGGGGTCCTCACGCCGTGAAAAACACCAAGTGATGAAGAGGTTCCACTTCAAAGCATAGGCGTGTCTGGTAGACACGGCTCTAGCTGAAGTGATGGTAGCTACCACCTGAGGTCTCAAGGTACCTAAACCTTCCGTGACCCGTCCAGAACCCACACATGTAGGTTCCAAAGATTGGGACGTGGGTGCCAGAGGTTGCCCCGTCTCTGAGAAAAAAGGTCTTTCCTCAGAGGAATAGGCCAGAAAGGGTTTGGGGAAAGTTTGGGGAACCAGGTCCGGCTGGGCCAAAAAGGCGCAACCATGAGGACCTGCTCCTCATCCTCCCTCATCTTGCGCAACATCTGTGCAAGAAGGCTCAATGGGGGAAACGCATACTTGCACAGGCCCAGCGGCCAGCAGTATGCCAGAGCGTCCGTGCCAAGGGTGCCCTCGGTCAGGGAGTAAAAGGCGCAACCATGAGGACCTGCTCCTCGTCCTCCCTGATCTTGCACAATATCTGTGCAAGAAGGCTCACTCGGTGAAACGCATACTTGCACAGGCCCAGCGGCCAGCTGTGTGCCAGAGCATCCATGCCAAGGGTGCTCTCGATCAGGGAGTAAAACAACTGGCAGTGGGAGTTTTCTGGAGAGGCAAACAGGTCTACCTGAGCATCTCCGAAGCATTCCCAAATCAGCTGAACTGACTGGGGGTGGAGTCTCCATTCCCCGGGGTGAGACTGCTGCCGTGAGAGCTCATCGGCTGCACAATTGAGCCTGCCCAGGATGTGAATGGCAAGAAGCGACCTCAGATGCTTCTGACTCCACAAGAGGAGATGGCGAGCGAGTTGCGACATGCGGCGGGAGTGTAGACCACCCTAACGGTTGATGTACGCTACGGTCGCAGTATTGTCCGTACGGACCAGAATGTGCTTGTCCTTCAGCACCACTCGAAGTTGATTGGGCTCTCGGGCGAGATCCCCCATTCTTCAGTCTCTTTCTGATGTAACGTAGAACGTGACGGACTGAAAGGGTCAAACTACAATCCCTCATCTCTTTAAATGATTTTAAACATAGAATAAAGGAGATGGTCACTGCTAATTGCAGTTGTTTTGCCAATTCTACTACCACTTAACTCCTTTTTTTGAACTTATGAATTAATAATGTCGTGTCTGTGATCAGTATTATGTAAGGTATTGTGTAATATCTAAATGTATATTATACTAAATATATTTTGTTGTGGAGACTTGTTTGTTGAGTTTTCTGTTGTATCAAATGATGATGTTGTTTTGTTTTTATTGTGGCTTGTTATATGTTTAATTCTGCTATTCGACCCTGTCTTGACCAGGTCTCACTTGTAAAAGAGGTTTTAACCTCAATGTGACTTTCCTGTTTAAATAAAGGTTAAGAAGAATGATAACTAACTTCTTGCACTGTTTATGTGTTTTACAGAGTGTTTCTGCAATAAAAAAAATATTTGCCACCAGAAGCTCTGCATCTCCTGTGTTTGTAACATTACTTTTTTAACACTGAGAGTGGATTATGTAAACATGAGCAGTGTTAATTTAACACTGAGGATTTTGCTGTGCAGGTAAAGTTAAAAATTATTTTATTTGGTAAAATGTCTTTACAAAACAAGAATGACAGCTTTGTACAGTCCAGCACAAACGTACCTCCTGCAAGTATCCCCTGTTGTAAAGATTTAATGAAACTGAATAACTTACACCTGTGTTCGGCTACATCTGACAGCTTCATAGCATTTCATTTTATAGATTTGGTATTACTGCAGAAATGTAGACTATGTAGAGATTGTATTGTACCACAAAATAATGGGGGGAAAATTTGTATTTTTTTCTGACTGACTTCATGCAAAAAGCAAACATATATCACAAGCAATGTAGTCTGATTATGAAACAACTGAACCTTGTGAGAAGTTTGTAAAGAGTGGATGTTGGCTCACATTTTTATTATTATTATTTTAAGGTGTTTTTTCAACATATTTTTCTAATGATAATGATCAAATATAAATAACTCTAATGTTTTCTCAGCATGTAAGTCATTCTATATTTAGGGGTTTCATTTCGTGTCAGCCAAAAATTCAGAAAATCAGTATTCATTTTTATAAATAAATTAGGTTGTTGAATAATATATACCCTTAATGTGCTAAACTAATTGTTTGGCAAGCGTAAGCTCTAATGACAATTTTAACTGTTAATGAAAATGAACATTTGATTCATTATTTTTCAACTGTGTTATGGACAAATGTTGTGTCAAATGAAACGTGAATGAAGTCCCACATGATTAAAGATTTGTTTGAAGGTTTGAATGAGTCTATTCACCAGAGTTTTTTAAGGTTAAATGTCTAACTGATTTGAAAATATGAATTTAGGGCTTCATAATGGGTGTATTGTGGGATGCTATCATGAAGGATGATACTTTTCTTTAACAAAAATCCACAGTATGTCAGGATCCTGCCCTGACAGTCCTTTCCATCTTGTCTCTGTTCCATGTTTCTTTGTTTGTTTTGTGTCTAAGCACATGGTTCTGTCTTTGTTCGTGTCTGCCACGTGCTCCCCTTGTCCCACCTCCTTGTTACCCCTGGTCACACCCCCTTGTTTAGCCCTTGTCTGCTTGATTGTTTTCACCTGATCCTCATGTGTACTGCTCTATATATCGGGTTCTCTTTCCTTGTGTCTCTGCTGGTTCATTTTTGGTGTTTACCTGTTTCTTGGGCCAGAATTTATCCTTTTGATCTTGCTCAAGTTGTTTTTGATCTCTTGTGTAGTTCTTCTATATCCTTGGTTCCTTTTTGGCCTTTTAGTTCTATTTAGTTCTTGTTTTTTGATTGTGCACATCCTAATCTATTTTTTCTTTTTGATTTAGGGTTTCATTTACTCAGTTTGAGAGTGCAGTTCCTTTTTGGATCCTGGCTTTTTGTCTTTAAACTGATTTATTTCTCTGGATAGTTTTGGTTATTTTGCCTTTTGTTCACTCTTTGTTTTCTATTGTCTTTGTGTCGTTTTGAGTCTAGTCTTGTTTTCGTGTATTGTCCTGTCTTGCCCCCACTCAGATTTCCTGGCCACTGAACCCCACTGCCTGGAAGCAGCTCACCTCTCTCACGTGTCAAGTCTCGTGAGTCTCTACCTGGCGACTAGACTGGTGACATTTGAGTTTCACTTGAAGCTACGGGTTTCCTGTGTCTGCCTGGCCCTTCCTTTGGAGCTGCCTCCTCTGTGCTCGAGCCCGTGATCATCTTGGACTGTCTCTGTGGTCATCCCTCCTGCCCGTATTGTCTGCCCTGCCATCTGTTTGAACCGTTTCACTGCAAATTCCCCCAGCTGTTCCAGTCTACGTTTTGTTAATAAAATACCCTTGTCTGCTCATTCTGCATTTGGGTCTCATTTCTTGCAGATCCCTGACACAGTATGCTGTATTTAGTGTTATTCACCATCCTCACCAGAGATATCCCCTTTTTTTTCTGACAGTTTAGTTCACATTTAAAATAATTTTGCAGAAAAACAGCTCAATTTGAGACATAAACATAAAAACCACACATAACAAACTTGACAAAATAACACCGTTGGCAAGTAAGAATGAACTTCATATCCATGAAGTATTTTAAACACACATTATTATTTATATTTTAAAGTTAATAAATATATATTTTATTATTATAACGGTAAACGAAGTAACTACATGTGGCATGTTTTCTCTACTTCCTGTTGGCCTTCTGTAGCTAATCGTAGCTCCGTGTAGCTGTTTTTATTTTATTTTTTCTCTTTATCTTACTATCACTCTCTGTTTTTTAAAGTGATAAAATATAACTTAATTCACACCATATTTCTGATATTATCGATCAATCTTATCAGATTAACTTTGATGTTCACTTTTATTTTATATCCGTGAGAGCAGTACACCTGCAAAGTATTAGCACTCGTTAGCTTGTCATTAACGTTTTCATTCAAACCTATCGCTGTTTTCTTTTCTCCTCTCCTCTCTCTCTCTCGCTCCAGTTTTTCACAAGTTCATCAAACAACCGCAGTAAGAATATTTCATCAAGCACGGTGAGTAATGGCTTCTCCTGCTATTGTTATTTGCACCTCTTGCCACATGTACAGTTTATCTATCTCTGTCGCAGATGAGGGATTCACATGTGATAAATGCAGGGAAATAGTTAGGCTGACAGAGAAGATTTCAGAATTAGAGACACGCATCCAAACTTTAATTGAGGACAGTAAGAATGCGTCTAGCTCAGGGATTCCTGTACATTGTTTGGTTCAGGCAACAGGTGCCCACAGAATAACATAGGTTTCATAGACAATTGGACGAGCTTTTGGGGCAGACCTGACCTGTTGAAAAGAGATGGTTTTCATCCCTCCTGGGGTGGCGCCACTCTTCTCTCTAGAAATATGGCAAATAGTCTTAGAGTTTATACTTGACTAACTGGGGCCCAGGTCAGGAAGCAGACAGACTGGCTAAACCGACCGTCTGCTAGCTGCCTCCCGTCACAGGTCAGTTAATTCTCAGCACATAGAGACTCTTTCACCTAGATATCACACTATAGAGACTGTGTCTGTTCCCCGAACTAGAAAATACAAAAAATGTCCAAACCAAGTTAAGATTAACAATTAAATTGAGGTTCAACAAATAAAAAACAGATGCAATATGGATAAACAAATGATAAAGCTTGGCTTATTGAATATCAGATCCCTTTCTACGAAAACACTTTTTGTAAATAATATGATCACTGATCATAATATAGATGTACTCTGTTTGACAGAAACCTGGCTAAAACCTGATGATTACATTATTTTAAATGAGTCCACCCCCCAAGATTACTGTTATAAACATGAGCCGCGTCTAAAAGGCAAACGGGGAGGTGTTGCTTCAATTTATAACAACGTTTTCAGGATTTCTCAAAGGGCATGCTTTAAGTATAACTCGTTTGAAGTAATGGTTCTTCATATAACATTATCCAGAGAAACAAATGTTAATGATAAATCCCCTGTTATGTTTGTACTGTCTACTGTATACAGGCCATCAGGGCACCATACAGACTTTATTAAAGAGTTTGGTGATTTTACATCCAAGTTAGTTCTAGCTGCAGATAAAGTTTTAATAGTTGGTGATTTTAATATCCATGTTGATAATGAAAAAGATGCATCGGGATCAGCATTTATAGACATTCTGAACTCTGTTGGGGTTAGACAACACGTTTCAGGACCTATTTATTGTCGAAATGATACTCTAGATTTAATACTGTCACATGGAATTGATGTTGATAGTGTTGAAATTATTCAGCCAAGCGATGGTATCTTAGATCATTATTTAGTTCTGTGCAAACTTCATGTAGCCAAAATTGTAAATTCTACTTCTTGTAACAAGTATGGAAGAACCATCACTTCTACCACAAAAGACTGTTTTGTAAGTTATCTTCCTGATGTATCCAAACTCCTTAGCATATCCAAAACCTCAGAACAACTTGATGATGTAACAGAAACTATGGACTCTCTCTTTTCTAGCACTTTAAATACAGTTACTCCTTTACGCTTAAGGAAGGTTAAGGAAAACAGTTGACACCATGGTATAATGAGCATACTGGCACCCTAAAGAGAGCAGCCCGAAAAATGGAGCGCAGCTGGAGGATTTCGTATTGCTTGGCGGGAAAGTAACCTATCCTACAGAAAAGCATTAAAAACTGCTAGATCCGATTACTTTTCTTCTCTTTTAGAAGAAAACGAACATAACCCCATGTATTTATTCAATACAGTGGCTAAATTAATGAAAAATAAAGCCTCAACAAGTGTTGACATTTCCCAACACCACAGCAGTAATGAATTAATGAACTACTTTACTTCTAAAATCGATACTATTAGAGATAAAATTGCAACCATTCAGCCGTCAGCTACAGTATCACATCAGACAGTGCACTATAGACCCCCTGAGGAACAGTTCCACTCATTCTCTACTATAGGAGAGGAAGAATTGTATAAACTTGTTAAATCATCTAAACTAACAACATGTATGTTAGACCCTATACCATCTAAGCTCCTAAAAGAGGTGCTTCCAGAAATCATAGATCCTCTTCTGACTATTATTAATTCCTCATTGTCATTAGGATATGTCCCCAAAACCTTCAAACTGGCTGTTATTAAGCCTCTCATCAAAAAAACTCAACTTGACCCCAAAGAACTAGTTAATTATAGACCAATCTCGAATCTCCCTTTTCTCTCCAAGATACTAGAAAAGGTAGTATCCTCACAATTATATTCCTTCTTAGAGAAAAATTGTATATGTGAGGATTTCCAGTCAGGATTTAGACCGTTTCATAGTACTGAGACTGCTCTCCTTAGAGTTACAAATGATCTGCTCTTATCATCTGATCGTGGGTGTATCTCTCTATTAGTTTTATTGGATCTTAGTGCTGCGTTTGACACAATTGACCACAACATTCTTTTGCATAGACTTGAACACTTTGTTGGCATCAATGGAAGTGCATTAGCATGGTTTAAATCGTACTTATATGACCGCCATCAGTTCGTAGCAGTGAATGAAGATGTATCATATCGATCACAAGTGCAGTATGGAGTACCTCAAGGTTCAGTACTAGGGCCGCTACTCTTCACGCTTTAAATGTTACCTTTGGGAGATATCATCAGGAAACATGGTGTTAGCTTTCACTGTTATGCTGATGATATTCAGCTCTATATATCTTCGCGGCCCGGTGAAACACACCAATTTGAAAAACGAATGGAATGCATAGTCGATATAAAAAACTGGATGACGAGTAATTTCTTACTGTTAAATTCTGAAAAAACAGAGGTGTTAATTATAGGACCTAAAACCTCTGCTTGTAATAACCTAGAACACTGTCTAAGACTTGATGGTTGCTCAGTCAATTCTTCGTCATCTGTTAGGAACCTAGGTGTGCTATTTGATCGCAATCTTTCCTTAGAAAGCCACGTTTCTAGCATTTGTAAAACTGCATTTTTCCATCTCAAAAATATATCTAAATTATGGCCTATGCTCTCAATGTGAAATGCAGAAATGTTAATCCATGCATTTATGACCTCAAGGATAGATTATTAATTGTAATGCTTAATTGTAATGGTTATTCTGCACGCTTAGTAAACAAACTACAGCAAGTCCAAAATGCAGCAGCAAGAGTTCTTACTAGAACCAGGAAGTATGACCATATTAGCCAGGTGCTGTCAACACTGCACTGGCTCCCTATCAAACATCGTATAGATTTTAAAATATTGCTTATTACTTATAAAGCCCTGAATGGTTTTGTACCTCAGTATTTGAATGAGCTCCTTTTACATTATAATCCTCTACATCCGCTACGTTCTCAAAACTCAGGCAATTTGATAATACCTAGAATATCAAAATCAACTGCGGGTGGCAGATCATTTTCCTATTTGGTGCCTAAACTCTGGAATAACCTACCTAACATTGTTCGGGAGGCAGACACACTCTTGCAGTTTAAATCTAGATTAAAGACCCATCTCTTTAACCTGGCTTACACATAACATACTAATATGCTTTTAATATCCAAATCCGTTAAAGGATTTTTAGGCTGCATTAATTAGGTAAACCGGAACCGGAAACACTTCCCATAACACCCGATGTACTTGCTACATCATTAGAAGAATGGCATCTACGCTAATATTTGTCTGTTTCTCTCTTATTCCGAGGTCACCGTAGCCACCAGATCCAGTCTTTGTCCAGATCAGAGGGTCACTGCAGTCACCCGGATCCAGTACGTATCCAGACCAGATGCTGGATCAGCACCTAGAAAGGACATCTACATCCCTGAAAGACAGCGGAGACCAGGACAACTAGAGCCCCAGATACAGATCCCCTGTAAAGACCTTGTCTCAGAGGACCACCAGGACAAGACCACAGGAAACAGATGATTCTTCTGCACAATCTGACTTTGCTGCAGCCTGGAATTGAACTACTGGTTTCGTCTGGTCAGAGGAGAACTGGCCCCCCAACTGAGCCTGGTTTCTCCCAAGGTTTTTTTCTCCATTCTGTCACCGATGGAGTTTCGGTTCCTTGCCGCTGTCGCCTCTGGCTTGCTTAGTTGAGGTCACTTCATCTACAGCGATATCGTTGACTTGATTGCAAATAAATGCACAGACACTATTTAAATGAACAGAGATGATATCACTGAATTCAATGATGAACTGCCTTTAACTATCATTTTGCATTATTGACACACTGTTTTCCTAATGAATGTTGTTCAGTTGCTTTGACGCAATGTCTTTTGTTTAAAGCGCTATATAAATAAAGGTGACTTGACTTGACTTGACTTGACTACTAAGCAGAAATAGATATATGCCAAATCTATAATATTATATAGGTTCATGAGGAATTCTGGATGCATCACATGACTTTGGACATGTGACTTTGGAACAAACCATTGCCTTTGACAAACCATTTATAGGGGGTTGCATATGGAGTAACACAGTTGATACTGATTTCTCGGACACACACAAAATGGATTAGCAAGATTTTTTTTACACGTCTTTGTTGTAATTTAATAGTTATTTTGGACAAATATTTAGGAGAAATATATACAGAAACATGTATTTGAGCTAATCTGAATTGCAAAACCTCACATTTACTAACAGCACAGAAACAGCTAATTCCAGTATAGAATATGCCATTTTTGCAAGATAAAAGATGGATATCTGTTGGATTTTTGTATTAAATGAATTAGAAATGTCCCCTGATATAAAAGTGATCATTGTTTAAAGTGAAAAGTTATTGGAAAAACTAGTAAAATATATAATAGAGTGCATGGACATGACATGTATACCCCAATTATAGAATGACTCATAAAAACTGTTTCAGAAAAACAGTGGAATGATTATTTCACCATTTGCTTGCTGTTAGTAGCACTGAAACTTCACATTTCCTGCTTTAAATTGGGGATTGATCAAATCTTTTTTTCCTATCGCTAAGAATAAACAGATGGAGCAATAAAATATGACATTGCCTTCAAGTCCTCCTTGAAAGTTCCTACAGTATAATATTCCTGTCAAAATAACTTGTTAAACAGGGGAAAAAAACTGTTTTACTAGACACAAGACAGGAAGTGTTTTTTTTTAAGCATTGATGCAACAAAAATGTTGATCAAGAGCAAAGGGATGTGCAGGTGGTGTTTAACTGATGCTGACATGATCTGAATAAATCAACATGAGATGATAAGGACAAAAGCAGAAAGAAAGGAATTACAACAGTCCATTTTAGTCTTTTCCTTTAGACTTTTCTGTAGTGAGAGGATAATACAGTAAGTGCACAGGCAGATTCAGATCAGCTCTACTAGGTTTGGCTCAGTTTCCTTCTGTTACATTGAGGTGTTGATTTACCTCAGTCATCTGGCTTTTAGAACTGGAAAGTTCTCACTTTCCAGAGTGTGACCTGGAGAAAAAAACCTGACCAAAAAAAAAATGATATTTAGGGTACCTGTGGGCGAAATATTTCACAGGACACCTTCACATCTTGCTGGCCATGGCCAAAAACCTCCCCGACACAGAAACCAACGGGCTGAAATGAAAACAGACACACAGAATAACCACACTAGAGAAATCAGAGAGTTTGGAAAATTAGGGAACACCTAATCACATAGAGCATTTTATGATGTGAAAAAAATAACATAGAAAATGTTAATAGTGGTGGATGTTACGTCATTCACATGGGATCCAATTTACATGAACGTAATGGCTGTTGGCAGCAACTCACCTCTTTACCTTCATGTCCTGGCTCACACACAACCTCAGGAAATGAAGCGGCTGAGCATTCCCGAACAGTGTACTCCACAAAACTAGCGGGAACAGGGGAGCTCTAAGAAATTAAATAAAAAGATTTATTAAATCTGGCCAGGGCAGAAGTCAGTGTCACCATATTGAAGGGTTGATTCATCCAAAAAAAGTATTTTGTCATTACAAACTGCATTTTTATTAAATGACTACTAGGTTTTGTTTCACAAACAAAAAGTAAAGCAAGAATAATTCCCCAGTAATGGTTAGGTATCTGCATTCAAACCGATTATGTGGTATTAAGGCTAAATAGACAGAAGGTGGTGCTTAGAGATAAAAGGTCAAATTTACTGTTGTCTGGCAAATTTTTGCAGATGAAATCCAGTCATATCAATAGGAATCTGTGTGATCTAAAAATTAGTGAAAAAGTTTCCGGCGCAGAAAGTGACCCACCAGAAGAGCTGCCTGGGACAATAAGCTTTGAAGACAAGTTTTTTTCAGACTCAAGTTTTAGTAAGTATCAATTTTATTTTTTCCTGTTCTAGTTGCATTTACACTGATTCAAACAGCAGATGCAAACAGCAGTTCTCAGCATGCAACATTTTGAGTGCATCTTAAATGGTGAGTCTAGCTAGTGTCATCTAATTTAACAGTGAACAGTTAATGTAGTGGAATAAAAACAACATATTGTTCAATAAAGGCAAGACAATATTGTCAAACCTAAAGCTGGATACTTGAGGTAATTATGTTAGTCTGATTTCTGTGCAGAGCTTGTCTGCGTTTTGTCTGCTATTTAAATGCACAAGCCATTTAAATTGTAATGAATTATGATTAGTTATCAGTCCCTTATGGAAATTAACCAAGGTTTATTATAGTAAAAGTGTAATAACCATGGTTTTTGGCATATTGATTACCATTTGTAAACCCACAATTTTACTACATATACAATGGTTAAAGCATGATTGGTGTAGCAAAGCCATGGTTAATTATTGGTTACAATGGTTTAACTATAGGAATTACTTATTTATTTATTTGTAGTAAAACCATGGTTAGTTTTCGTAAGGGGTGTTTTATTGTACATCACTGAGTACATCCTATACCCACATCATCCTAGCACTTGGATTCTCTGTATCATTATCATCATAGTTATTGTGTGAACTTCAATAGTCTTTTAAATTTTAAATGATTTTTAGAACATTATTGGTGTAAACGGGCCTTACACATCGTTATGTTACTGACAACAGACAAGGGATATTTTTCCCACTAAATTTCCCTGAAATTGTACTAATGTGCAACATTAACAAAAAGTGTGATTCTGAATTGTACTGTTGCTGTGTGGGGTTGGACAGTGTTATTCCTGCTTCCTGCTGGCCTTGCTGCTGTTTTGTGATCGTAGTTCTATGTATCTTTGTTTTTCTCTAGAATTTTATATTACTATCACTCGTTGTTTAAAGTGATAAAATATAACTTAATTCCCACCATATCTCTGATATTATCAATCAGTCTTATCAGATTAATTTTGATCGTTCACTTTTATTTTAATCCGTGAGTGCAGTGCATCTTGTCATTAGCGTTTTCATTCGAACTTATCGCTGTTTTCTTTTCTCCCCTGCTCTCTCTCGCTACTCTCTCTCTCCGGTTTTTCACAAGTTCATCAAACAACTGTGGTAAGAATCTCTCATCAAGCACGGTGAGTAATGGCTTCTCCTGCTATTGTTATTTGCACTGGCAAAGTGCTGGCTAATGCTACATTTTAATACAGTAAGATTGTTATTCATGCCGGCGCTAATGATGTTCGACTTCGCCAGTCGGAGATCACTAAAAATAACATAAAGAGGTGTGTGAACTTGGAAGCACGATGTCAGACACTGTAATATGCTCGGGTCCCCTCCCTGCTTACCGTGGTGACGAGATGCATAGCAGATTGTCATCTCTCAATGGCTGGATGTCTAAGTGGTGCCCGCATAATAACATAGGTTTCATAGACAATTGGACAAGCTTTTGGGGCAGACCTGACCTGTTTAAAAGAGATGGTCTTCATCCCTCCTGGGGTGGCGCCACTCTTCTCTCTAGAAATATGGCAAATAGTCTTAGAGTTTATACTTGACTAACTGGGGCCCAGGTCAGGAAGCAGACAGACTGGCTAAACCGACCGTCTGCTAGCTGCCTCCCGTCACAAAGGTCAGTTAATTCTCAGCACATAGAGACTTTTTCACCTAGATATCACACTATAGAGACTGTGTCTGTTCCCTGAACTGGAAAAAACAAAAAATATCCAAACCAATTTAAGAGTAACAATTTAATTGAGATTCAACAAATAAAAAACAGATGTAATACGGATAAACTAATGATAAAGCTTGGCTTATTAAATATTAGCTTTTTGTAAATAATATAATCACTCATCATAATGTGGTCTACCACCCAAGATCACTGTTATAAACATGAGCCATGTCCAAAAGGTAAAGGGGACATGTTGCTTCAATTTATTTAAGGGCAGGCTACAAGTATAACTCGTTTGAAGTAATGGTACTTCATATAACATTATCCAAAGAAACAAATGTTAATGATAAATTTCCTGCTATGTTTGTACTGGCTACTGTATACAGGCCACCAGGGCACCATACAGACTTTATTAAAGAGTTTGCTGATTTTACATCTGAGTTAGTTCTGGCTGCAGATAAAGTTTTAATAGTTGGTGATTTTAATATCCATGTTGATAATGAAAAAGGTGCATTGGGATCAGCATTTATAGACATTCTGAACTCTATTGGTGTTAGACAACACGTTTCAGGACCTACTCATTGTTGAAATCATACTCTAGATTTAATACTGTCACATGGAATTGATGTTGATAGTGTTGAAATTATTCAGCCAAGCGATGGTATCTTAGATCATTATTTAGTTTTGTGCAAACTTCATATAGCCAAAACTGTAAATTCTGCTTCTTGTTACAAGTATGGAAGAACCATCACTTCTAACACAAAAGACTTTTTAAGTTATCTTCCTGATGTATCCAAATTCCTTAGCATATCCAAAACCTCAGAACAACTTGATGATGTAACAGAAACTATGGACTCTCTCTTTTCTAGCATTTGTAATACAGTTGCTCCTTTACGCTTAAGGAAGGTTAAGGAAACCAGTATGACACCATGGTATAATGAGCATACTCGCACCCTAAAGAGAGCAGCCCGAAAAATGGAGCGCAGCTGGAGGAAAACAAAACTAGAGGTATTTCATATTGCTTGGTGGGAAAGTAACCTATCCTACAGAAAAGCATTAAAAACTGCTAGATCGGATTACTTTTCTTCTCTTTTAGAAGAAAACAAACATAACCCCAGTTATTTATTCAAAACAGTGTCTAAATTAATGAAAAATAAAGCATCAACAAGTGTTGACATTTCCCAACACTACTTTACTTCTAAAATCGATAATTTTAGGGATAAACCGATCTCGAATCTCCCTTTTCTGTCCAAGATACTAGAAAAGGTAGTATCCTCACAATTATATTCCTTCTTAGAGAAAAATGGTATCTGTGAGGATTTCCAGTCAGGATTTAAACCGTATCATAGTACTGAGACTGCTCTCCTTAGAGTTACAAATGGCCTGCTCTTATCGTCTAATCGTGGTTGTATCTCTCTATTAGTGCTATTGGATCTTAGTGCTGCGTTCGACGCTATTGACCACAACATTCTTTTGCATAGACTAGAACACTTTGTCGGCATTAATGGAAGTGCATTACCATGGTTTAAATTTTATATGACCGCCATCAGTTTGTTGCAGTGAAGTCGTGGCCTAATGGTTAGAGAGTCGGACTCCCAATCGAAAGGTTGTGAGTTCGAGTCCCGGGCCGGCAGGAATTGTGGGTGGGGGGAGTGCATGTACAGTTCTCTCTCCACCTTCAATACCACGACTTAGGTGCCCTTGAGCAAGGCATCGAACCCCCAACTGCTCCCCGGGCGCCGCAGCATAAATGGCTGCCCACTGCTCCGGGTGTGTGCTCACAGTGTGTGTGTGTGTGTGTTCACTGCTCTGTGTGTGTGCATTTCGGATGGGTTAAATGCAGAGCACAAATTCTGAGTATGGGTCACCATACTTGGCTGAATGTCACTTCACTTTCACTTTCACTTCACTTGAATGAAGATGTATCATATCGATCACAAGTGCAGTATGGAATACCTCAAGGCTCAGTACTAGGGCTGTTACTCTTCACGCTTTACATGTAACCCTTGGGAGATATCATCAGGAAACATGGTGTTAGCTTTCACTGTTATGCTGAAGATACTCAGCTCTATATTTCTTTGCGGCCTGTATAAAAAAACTGGATGATGAGTAATTTCTTACTGCTAAATTCTGAAGAAAATAACAGAGGTGTTAACTGTCGAACCTAAAACCTCTGCATGTAATAACCTAGAATGCTGTCTAAGACTTGAGGGCTGCTCTGTCAATTCTTCATCATTAGCTAAGAGCCTAGGTGTGCTATTTGATAGCAATCTTTGCTCTGAAAGACACATTTCTAGCATTTGTAAATCAGCATTTTTCCATCTCAAAAATATATCTTAATTATGACCTATGCTCTCAATGTCAAATGCAGAAGTTTTAATTCATGCATTCATGACCTCAAGATTAGATTATTGCAATGCTTTATTGAGTGGTTGTTCTGCAAGCTTAATAAACAAACTCCAGCTGGTCTAAAATGCAGCAGCTAGAGAACCAGGAAGTATGACCATATTAGTCTGGTTCTGTCAACACAGCACTGGCTCCCTATTAAACATTGTATAGATTTTAAAATCTTGCTTATTACTTATAAAGCCCTGAATGGTTTAGCACCTCAATATTTAAAAAAAAAAACTCTTATTGCATTATAGTCTTGCACGTCCGCTGCATTCTCAAAACTCTGGCAATTTGATACTACCTAGAATATCAAAATATTACTTAAACTGAACTGAGCTGGATGATGACATCACTGAATTATGAACTGTCTTTAAATGAAAATGTAGCATTACTGACATTTTTTTTTTCCTATTTAATGCTGATGACACAATATGTATTGTTAAAAGCACTATATAAATAAAGGTGAAAGAAAATGAAAGAAATTAGCCCATCTGGGCATTGGCACAAGGGTTGGAAAGGCCAGGTTTCAAGCCATCTGTGTACAAAGGTTAGTCTTAGGGTTAGGGTCGGTTCAAGGCTAGATTTAGACCCAACCAGCCGTGGGAATGCAAAGTTTCTGAATTAAAAAACCGCAATACAAAAAGGTCACAGCCCAATAATCCTGATCTATCATAGCATTGCAACTCAGGAATAGAGATAAGACTATCTTATTATTCCTAGGTCTGTGAGAGATAGGGCTAGGACCTAAGCCTGCCCCTAAACTCCACCACCTTTAGAGCTGTAAGGGGTAAGTTCAGGGCGTGATCAGTTAGGGTTCGATCCCACTCCTTCCGCACATCTGTAAGGTGCAGGTTTAGGGTGTGGGCCAGTTCCAGGTTAAATCCACTTAGACCCTAAAGCATGTGAGTCGAGAGTGTAATTATGCTTACGTTTAGGGTTATTTGTATGCAACTATACATAATTTATTGTTATCGTAATAGTAAGTACATGTAATGTGTAACAAGGACACCTTAACAAGGACTGCTTTTTTTATATCCCCTTCCCTTCTGAAATTATGGCTACACCCCTCTTGGCAACTATATGAAAAGTAGGCATGCATGTTCATGTAAGAGATCACAAAAAAGCTTGCTGTATGCCATCTAACATGCCCTTTCTGCAACTATGTTTTACATTTATTTAAGACTAAGATACTTATATAGAGCCCCTTTCACACTGCACGTTGGACCTGGAAAATTGCCGGAATATTGCCGGATCGCCTTCTATGTGAATGCAAACACGTCCTGGGATTGATCCTGGGTCGGGGACCTAGTAACATTGCCGGGTTCAGTCCCGCAAACAAGCGCTGTGTGAACAAAAGCCAGAACTGATGCCGTAAAGGCTGTGTCGTAGTGATGACGCATGTTATCACGTGACTCTTTTAGCGGGTGTTTTGGAGGTAGATCAATGTCGGCGACGAAACAAATATGTGCAAACTGTAACGAAGCAGAGATCAGTTAGTTCCTCACTTTCTGCGCTGATGCTGAGATCGTTAGCCAGCTTCACGGAAAGTTAACGTGCCTAGTGTTTTCGACTCGTACATTATATGTCACATCCTGATGTCACATCTCTTTACGGGACCTTCACGGTTTGTGTGTGAACGCATGTACATATTCCGGGTAATGTGTGTGAAAGTGCAAAATCTAGCGACCCGGGAACAATTGCTGGGACACATTACCGTGTATTTTCCAGAATCGCAGTGTGAAAGGGGCTTAGGGTTAGGGTTAGGGTTAGGGTAGAGAACCAGGAAGTATGACCATATTAGCCGGGTTCTGTCAACACTGCACTGGCTCCCTATTAAACATTTTATAGATTTTAAAATCTTGCTTATTACTTGTAAAGCCCTGAATGGTTTAGCACCTCAGTATTTGAACAAGCTCTTAATGCATTATAGTCCTCCATCGCCGCTGCATTTTCAAAACTCAATTTGATAGTACCTAGAATATCAAAATCAACTTTCTCATTACATATCGTCAACCTAACCTGCAGATATTACTTAATCTGAACTGAGCTGGGGGATGACATCACTGAATTCAATGATGAACTGCCTTTAACTGCAAATTGAGCATTACTGTCCTATTTAATTCTGAAGTTGCATACACACAATATGTTTTTACTGTATAAAAGCGTTATATAAATAAAGGTGAAAGAAAATGAAAGAAAGTAACTACATGCCATCAAAGATGCCCTTCGTGCAACTATGTTTTACAAATATTTAAGGCTAGGATACTTATATAGGAATTACTGTTGTCAAGTAAGTTTCATTCATAATGTTTCCACCTGTAAAATTTCACAATATATCCCAGTATTATGGCAAACCTCAATGACAACACAGTTTAATAAATTGGGTAAAACTGATGAATTGTCATCTTTTGTAACCTGATGGGAGGCTCTGTTGATGGTGTTCACAGTCAGGCTAACAGGAAATGTGCTCTGTCGATTGTATTTAAGGAGGGATGTCCGAGCTGCAGCGATGGCTTCATTACTGTCTACGGAGAGCAGCAGAGGACACTCCGGACACGTCAAGTGTAACTTCTCTGGAGGGTCTTGGGGAGGGAAAGTAGAGAGATTTGTTCTTTAAGTATATGAGATAAAAGATAAATTGGAAGTTGCATTTGATAAACAGCAGTGAAGCATTGCAGTAGTTTAATTAGATAATTTGACAAAAGCAAGACCTCAAACCTTGTTTGTCAATAAATTCAAAGGCTTATTTCTATTCTAAATTACTTCTGAGACATACCTGCATTTTATTAATGTGGTCCTTTTTTTAATATGATTAGATAACTATAAACACCTTACAATCAAAAATATGGTTTTACTGTTAGTAAAGAGTTTAGAGTCTTCACTTGAGGACTGCACCAACTAATCCATAAAATCTATAATAAAAGATAATTTTTAAAAAAATGGACAATGGATTTGAGGATCAATCCTGTTTGTGCACTTGAGTCATGTCACTTCCCAGAAGTAAATGACACGTCTATGGACAAAACACATGCTGAGAATCTTTTATGTTAAGCACTTCAGACAAAAGCATAGTTTAACCTATCCTGCTCGGTCATGATGCATCTATGTGATGTTTACTGGATTTGAGATACATGAAATGCACATTTATTTATTTTATTAATGTTATTAAAAAATATATATCAAATTAATTGTTAGTTGCAGCTCTATTCTAGTTTTACATATGCTTAAAGGTTCACATTTTGAGATTTCTATTTTGCAGGGAACTCAGAAATGGAAAAGAAATGGAAGTAACTGGTTGACCTGGTACGAGTGTGCAGTCATAGCTGTAGAGGTAAGAGAAGCCCCCAGATGTGTGGAGCACTGTGGTGTTACAGTTTCCAGAGATTTGCTACAACACAGGAAACACATAAATTGTCCATAAACCAAACAAAAACACCCTTTTTTCTTACTATTTTCTAGACATTAAAACTAGATTCTGTGAAACATCTGCACTGATTTACTTCATGGATTAATATGAGTTAGAAATGGGATAAGTCATAATATATTACTATTCAAGTGAGCTTTTCTCATGTTTCTGATTTTAAAAAAGTAATGCTGCTGTTACTTTTCAGCACTATTACTTACCTCTTTTTCACAATGCAAAGCATAGGTTTTAGAGTGAAATAATAGATTAAACAAAGCTAGAGATCTTAGTCTGAGATCCAGATTTGCATCCGTTAAATGCTGATAATAGAGCTGCATGCAGTTAATCTTAAACCCACGGTCAATATTTGTGAATTTACCAAATTGTATTTTAAACAGAGGTAAATAACACTACTACACTGTCAACCAGAGGTCATATATTCAATCCAAACTTTACGATGTACAGTAGCAGCAAATAATCAAGACGCTGAAGCCTTACTGTTTCCATGAAAGGTCTAATAACACATTTCTTCCATGATTTGGGACTAAGGACATGGCACTTGGTCTCAAGGACATCTAAATCAAGATAATAGACCGTTCCAGCTGGACCCTGCAGCACAGGAAAGTGAACCAATGATGAAAAATACATATACAGTCTGGCTTTGAATCTGTAAAAACATTTAATGAATAATATGAGAAGATCTATGCTTTTCCACTGGTGAAAATGACAGAACCGTTTACCAACCTGTTGATGCGCCTGGACGTTTGTGATTCTATTTAGGGCAAATTTGTAACCTGTTTGTCTGTCCTCGTTTATGTACGTGACGGCCAGTCGGGACAACTTCTCCACAGTCTTGTCGTCACAGGGAACATGAACTAAACTTGTCCCCGAGACACACAAAATGTTTGCGGTCATAAAAATCCAAATCAGATTCAACATGTTTCTTTCTCATTAGAGACACAGTCTAGCATCCGTTTATACCAGGAGATGAATGTGACTTTGGAATCAGTTTGATAAACATTAACAAAATGATCAATGTGTGACCTCACTGTGATGTAAACAACATGTGTGTCATAGTCTACAGGCTCCAAATCTACCCCAAACCTATCCAAACTGATCCACAATATACACTTGTAAACGAAAATACAAGAAGAATCAATTAGTATTTAAAATACAAATAAACACTCTACCCCAGGAATGCTCATATCTTCCTTGTGAAGACCAGTCATCTGCAGCAGAGTTAAGTTCCTCACAAAACCGCTGTAATTTTCTTGTGAAAATAAAGACCTTGATTGGCTAGTTCATGTGTGTTTGTTTATAGATAGACCTAAACTTAAAAAAAGGTAGGTCCTGAGAAAGGTAGGTCCTGAGATGAGTATTTTGGCCAATATACTGTACTCTCTCGTACAGTAGTTATACTTTATTCGATCAGAAGATGGCGCTCGTATTGCAAAGATGCGACAAGAAAAAAAAAAAATTCCATTCAGATCTTTGTAAATGATTTGCATACTATCCACCCTAAATTATATGTGATAAAGGTAATTTCTAATACTATTTATGGCAGGATAGTGTGATATTGGTCATTTTCAATACTATTTATGGCAGGATAGTGTGATATTGGTCATTTTCAATACTATTTATGGCAGGATAGTGTGATATTGGTCATTTTCAATACTATTTATGGCAGGATAGTGTGATATTGGTCATTTTCAATACTATTTATGGCAGGATAGTGTGATATTGGTCATTTTCAATACTATTTATGCCAGGATAGTGTGATATTGGTCATTTTCAATACTATTTATGGCAGGATAGTGTGATATTGGTCATTTTCAATACTATTTATGGCAGGATAGTGTGATATTGGTCATTTTCAATACTATTTTTGGCAGGATAGTGTGATATTGGTCATTTTCAATACTATTTATGGCAGGATAGTGTGATATTGGTCATTTTCAATACTATTTATGGCAGGATAGTGTGATATTGGTCATTTTCAATACTATTTATGGCAGGATAGTGTGATATTGGTCATTTTCAATAATATTTTTGGCAGGATAGTGTGATATTAGTAATTTTCAATACTATTTATGGCAGGATAGTGTGATATAGGTAATTTTCAGTACTATTTACGGCAGGATAGTGTGATATTGTGACTCAGGGATACTGAGGTTGAATCTAGCATGGAAACAGGTTTTGTGATCAACGTTATCTGTGGTCGACAAAATGTCAGGACAGTCAAATACATTGGTATTTTTTTATTTATTATTATTATCTCATTTACGCACCACTGTTTCTGCTTTATTTCTGAGATGTTAATCTCAAAAGAGTTATAATAATGACTAGATATTTTACAATAACATTAACTTTCTTTATGTTATCCTCAGAAATTAAAACAAAACAATGTCTTTTATTCAATCTTGATTAATTAATCTCAACTAAATTTGTCACAAGTGATTTATTTAGAACCAGCTGAAGAAAAAAAAACTAATAGAAACTATCATAGAATTTGTAATGGCACTGTTTTTAATGGGAATTTAACTGGTTTCAATGGAAACTTTAATGTTTTAGACTTGTAATCGGTCGCCTTCTACTTCTATGGCTTGTTAACACCATTAAATCATAATGGGAATAGTCTTCAATATTCAAGAATATGTTCTAAAAACACACTACAGGAAACCATTTTTAATACTTATTTAACTGTCCAGTGGTGAGCAAAGAGCCATAAAGCGCCGGAAGTTTTCTGACTAAAAACATGGTTTAAATTCGTTTCTAGAATTCTGACAGACTCTGAATGAGGCCGAGTTCAGATGACAGGTCTGCGCGAGAGGGAGTGTCCAGCGCGCAGTGCATTCAACACGAGCCTGACGCCACGCGCATCCACAGCATTCAACCGCGCCACCGACAGCGCACATTCACGTGAACGTCCTCGTTGAAGATGGTGTTTATGGGGAAGGTCTGCTGCTTTTTGCTCTTCTGTGTTTTTGAAGCGAGCGTCGCGCGCCGGACCGAAGAAGCGGAGACTGTGGAGAAGATTGAAAGCGCGCGCTGCGTCTCGCGATGCCTGACGCTTCACATCACGCAGATCACCGCGTTATTCAAACACCTGCAGGTAAGAGCCACCAAGAGGCAATATTAGTTTAGAAGGTAGGTCCGTATTTTGTATGGGATATATAGCCTTTAAGAAGAGCTTCACACTGGCAACTTTCTGGTTTAAGAAGTTGAGAAGAATAGCTGTTGGTAATATATAGAAAATATTAAAGGTCGAAACAATAAGCCACAAACACAATACGTGCAAAAACATAAAAGCTAACATTCAAAATTATCAATTAACTGTTTTAATCAACAACAATTCGTATGCCAGTGTAATTTTATTGTGTCTGTTTGTTACAACCGCTATTACAATAATGCACTTACATAAATTATAATATATTTAAACAATACAGATTGTTTCAAAGCAGCTTCAGAAACAAAACAAAAAATAAAAACAACGGTAGGCCTATAAATGTTGCTCAGTTTTGATACAATTTCTGGAAAGCAGAGGTAACACTTTATTTTAAGGTGCCCTTAACGTTACATGTTCTTACTGTTATAATAACAATAAATTATGCATAATTACATGCAAGTGACCCTAAACCAAACCCTAACCATAGTAAATATATGTAGCTAATTAATATTACTCAGTGATTAATGTATAATTACACTGTAACAAGCACACCTTAAAATAAAATGTAACCCTAGAAATACAATAGTGTAACTATTCAGGTAAATGTAGTTCAATAAGTGTGAATATTATGTATTTCCATAGCTAAGCTCAGTTCAACTAAAAAAAGTCTTTGAAACCATACACTTATGGTCTTTTGAGTCCTTATGTGACAATGAGCCCCAATCCCATTAGTTTCAGATGCTGAGTTGGGATCTTTTCTGAGCATGTGCAGTCGGTTTAGTGGATGGGAAACACGTTGCTTTTTGTGTGTGTGTGTGTGTGTGTGTGTGAATGAAGTGTTTAATGGCTGTTTTCACCTGTTTTCTTCATGGGTTTATCCCCTAACTGACTGGAGATCAGCTTTAGTGCAGTTGTAGTTAATTGTGTGGTATTTGGAGCTTGAATCATGAAAGCATATGGTCTGACATCCCACCATGCAGCATGACTCTGTCCTATATATCTGTCTTTCAGTTCTGTTTGCTGTGTATCTCTTGAGCTTATGTTTGTGGCATCTCAACCCAGCCATAATTGAGTCATAATTAGAGGCATATTATGAAAAACTATCCACTTTAGTAGTTCCAGACATTAAACTTTCTCTCTGATCTACTTCTAATCTAATTTTCTCCTCCAGTTCCTGTCTGTAAATCTTGATTTGACTTTAAAATCTATGATTTCATCATAAAATTTAATCTGGATACCAGAAGCCTTTTTGCAGCATGCATCTTGCATTTGCATGTTTGCATTTAAATATTAATTTTGCTTAATATTTTATCCACGTATATGATGCGGATTTAAACAGCGATAACTTGCCATTGTTGGCGTAAAGAGATATTTCTATCTGATTTCACACATTAAAAATAATTTTGTTGGTATAAATGTATTTAGGTACAGTTGTTGTTTTTTTTACTTGAATAAAACCAGTTAATTTAGATTTTACCATTTTTAGCTTAGCATTTTTTCAGTATGTGAAGAAGTACAGAGAGTATTGACTCTCATTGGTACCTGAAACCTTTAAATATTTAATTAACGAGCAAAAGGGAGATTTGTAGAACATTGTGAATGACAATTTGTTTTATTCTACTGTGCTTTTTACAAGTTCTGTGGGTGCAGATGCCATGTAGGTCTGCTTATTACCCATTAAATAGCAACATGTTTAAGAATGAGACCATTGACACTCATATATGACTGAGTGTCGGATAACTGTTGCTTTTTTTATTGTGGGAACTCTGGGAAGTAACATGAGGGACTGCCTTGTAAAGGACTCACTAACACATTCTTGTGTGAGCTTTGGTAAGAAGGCTTCTGAAAAACATATTATAACAGCCTCATAAATTACTCCTACAATCACTGTAATTAAATCAGGATGAGATGACTCACTGCAGACTGAATTCTTCTCAGGGAGTTTCTTTATTCTGAGCAGAATTCCAGCCATAATTTCTGTTTGTAAGACGGGACGTTGTGCAGGTTTCACGTTACCGCTCAAAGCGTAGCTGGGGGTTTTGAAGAAGGTGTCCTCCCATTTTTCCTCAGTCTTTTAAAAGTCAAAAACCAAAGACAGTTTAGTGTCCTTACATGCACCAGCTTACACAAACCACTTCAAGAAAAGGAATGTTTGATAAGTCATCATCTCTCGAGCTCGTCCTTTGTTGCAGCAGCTGCTCTGACTGCAGGTGCACGATTTACGACGTCTCCAGACAATGGTGTTTGTTGTGTTAATGGCGCGCATATCCAGTGTCAGAGCAAATGGTTATACTGTGGTAAAAATGCAACTTATCGCACATGACAGGTGTAGAGTGACGAACATCAAACAAATGTAGGCAAAGTTTTCATTTAGGTAGAATTACACTCGTTCTTTGTTCTGCTGACCGTAAAGTGCTGTTCACACGGACACTGGAGGTTTCCCAGTCCATAAGGTCAAGATTTGGCTGATTATTGTGGGCTACACCAATCTGGTGACAGAAATAATTAGGCCTGAATGTAAGATGAGTTTCTTTCTTCTCTTGAACACAGAAGCATGGTAATGAAACGGTTGACACTAGCATTGACTTCCATAGTATTTTAAAAACAGAAGGCTATTAAAAGCATGAAATGTACTTGGATATTTTCCTTTGATGTCACAGCCCATGTGCTGTACACATTCCTGTCATGAAATAGTTTTCTTTGGCTCCAAACTAAATTTCCTCATATCCAAGTGATTGAGCTTAGATTTCAAAACTGAGTTGCCATGGGCAAAACTGGCATCATGTAACTCTCATTAGAAAATAAATCACTACATGCACACTCAACTCTCTGTCTTATGACATGAAAGACAAAAGAAAAGAGTTTCTTACAATCAGAATTTATTTTAAAATCTTTATGGGGCATAAATGTCAAGGTGACCATCCTGAGATCTTAATGAACATATCACTATATGGGTAAAATGATTTTTAATGAGTAGTTTGGCCTATTATTATTATTATTTCAAAGTTTTTTAAAACGAAAAATTGAGAAATAATAATAATTTTATTTAATAACATTAATATAAAAAATGTCCACCAATGACTTAAAAGTGTAAAATGATGTGACCTTTATGACAAACAAGGTTATTTTTTCTCAAGGTAGGTTCACATCAGGGGGTATAAACAGTGATATTTGCGTAAAATTTTTATCCGAACTTTGTTTCAAAATAAATAATGATTAAGAATTATTCAGCTCAGTCTTGAGCTTTAAATTTACCATACTTACTTTACACAACTTTCATATAAACAAAATGGATTGGAAAAAAAACAAACCTTTCCTCCTGCCAACTTGTTCCATTACTAGCATATCCCCTTAAAGCTCATTGTCTTCTGCCAATTTTCCTGTTACCCACGTGACTAAGAGGTCTCTGATTGCTTCTATCTTTCCAATATTAAAGAAACCAAGTCTTGAAAATACAGTTTAAGTAACTTTTAGCCCATATCAAATCTGCTTTATCCAGCGTGATAATGGAAAAGGTGGTCACCGCTCAATTGCTTTTGTAGAAAAAAAATGCAAAAATGTGTAGACAAAAAAAATTATTAAGGTTTCTACCCTTACATCACACAGAGATGTCCTCTTAACCCCTGGCCGTTACTCAGCCAATGTTCATCAATCATTTCTGGTGGACCCACAGCAGTTTGGTATTTTTAATTCACCACAATTAAATACTTAATCCCAATTACAAGCAATATAAATAGCATATATGCATATAAATTTGCCCTTTGCCTTTGTTAGATCAAATTTATGAATTAAAGTGCTATAATCTTGTGTGGGAATGGCAGGGGCAGAAACACAAAACCCACACTCACACTCTAACAGACTCTCTCTCTCACACACACACACACACACACACACACACACACACACACACACACACATACACATACTAATAGAAGGCCCAGACAATAGGAGGACAGATTAAAGGTACACAGGAGCTAAAATTTCCACTCTTTTATTATCCCCGGCTAACTAACATTCTGCATGTGATATAAGTGTGTACAGTGAGTGGTCATTGAATTTTTTTTCTGATAAATGCGCTTCACAGAAAATGAGCCAAGACCAATGATTTTGAGTTTGAAAAAAATATTAATAGTATATTTTTATTTTGATAAAAAGTGAAAACATGTCCCATGGACCCGAAAACCATACACGGGTTAAGTATGCTAAGCAACCTCTTCCTTTCATCATTTTCGTAGCCTTCTTAGACCTTAGTTCCCCCTTCTGTAGTCCTCACTCACTCGCTAGTCTGCTATTAGTGTTACTGGCCATCTGTGGCCAGCATATCTATGTGTCATTTCTCAGAATGAATAAACACAAATCTCACTCAGTTGCTGCTTCACAAGGTGTACCACAGGGATCAGTTCTTGGACCGCTTGTTTTTCAAATTTATATGCCTCCACTTTGCCAGAGTAGTTTTAAGGCCTTTCATACCAAGTTGAATGGTTGGTGCAAAAATTAAGTGTACATCTGAATGAATGCCTGTTAATGTGTCTATTCAGACCAACACCATCATTAGCACTCGGTCACTGTGACAGATTTTTTTACACAGAGGTGTTCTAATCTCTTTTCCATCTCACTGAGAAGAAAACTGGCTAACCAATAACATTTGCACTTTTTTGTCACATGCTCAGAATGCAGCTGTTACTTAAAGTTATGACTTGGTGGTGCTCACAAACAGATGTTTATTTGCTAAGAAACAGTGAATATCAGAGGAAGAATCTAGAATCTGTTCTCTGTATTCTTGTATTTGATGTTGTTTGATAAACACCACAACGAATGCAAAAATCTGTATGAAAAATCTTTTAATACAAGGAAGTAAGGACTTAGTTAGTGACAAGTGAGTAGAAACAGAAATTTGCGCACAATGCTTCATGTATTTTAATAACTAGAGTAGCTGCTGTATTTCTGCTTAAAGCGCCAAATTTTAAAGTACTCATCTGAACAGGATTTCAAAGTTATGCTGATGACACAAAAATATATGTAATTTCTAAGTGCAAGCATCAATTACTGTGTGTCTTCATCATCTTTAAATCTGGAAGGCAGTAAACTCTTTAAAATGAAACACTGACTGAAATTGTGTTACTTGGTCTGAAATATTTCCCTCAAGACCTTGCCATTGACATTGATGTTGTGCAGGTTAGGCCGGCACCCATTTATGAAACTTGGGAATTCTATTTTTAACCTACACTGTGTTTTGAAGTCAGTATCATCCAGCTTGCTAAATCCTTTTTTCATCTGTAAAATAGCTGATTTACACTCTTCATGTACTTTAAAGATGCTGAAGATGATCCATAGTTTCATAACCTCCTGCAACTCACTGTTGGTAGATCTAGTTCAAAACTAACATAACTATGTTATCACCTTGTGCGTTCTTATTTATCAAAGACAGGTAATGCTTTAGACTAAATTTTGAGATTGCACTAAACAAATTTTTCCAACTTGGTAGTCTGCAAATGTTCTTTAATTGAAGAGGAGCAGTTGTACATTTGTGTTTCTCATTTGTGATGTTATATGGCTTTACTGAAATAACTAATTTCAGTTATTATGTGCATGGTGATGTGTTACGGTCAAAACCACAACAGATTCTGGTAATCTGTGTTAAAATATAAGGGCTGGTTAGTCACAGACACTATAAAAATCCAGCAGAAAAACTTTATTGAAACGCTGTTTACAGGAAGAGGCCACACCACAGAGAGCAGTGCTAATCTGTTTCTCTTTAGCTCTTTACTTGAAACAATACTGGAAAGGCGAGCTTAAAGAAAAACAGGCAAGAGTTGGTGAGGCTGTAAAGGCGGTTCAGGGAAATGCCGTCAGGTCGGTAGGCACCCTTTGTCACCATGGGGCATGTGGTGAAGACTGAGGTCCGAGAGAACAACACGTGATTATGGGACACTGAGCTGTGTAGAAATAAGATGGGTTTATGGCACGGAACGGTTATTTTCCAAAGAACTGAAATAGAAGCAATGTGGCATAAATCTCTGGTGGTGGTCTATGGTGGGATCGTGAAAGAAAGGTACTGTATCAAAACTCACATGAGATGAATGATCATTTAAACTGTAAAAATGACAGGAATGAATGAGAGGAACTCCAATGATTGATTCTTTTAAAGTTTAAATATTTCATTGTTGTGGTTGATTGTAATACTTTATTTTGTTGTAAATAGCTTGTTTCTGAAGTAGGTAGCATGTACAAATAGGGCACAAACTGGTCTCCCATAATTTAGATATGTTTACTAAACATTATCCAACCTTAAAATACCATATGGAAAGTAGCCTTCCACACCACTACCCATTAAAATAGTGGTCCTGAGTGAAATACCGGTCTTCATCTCTGTTGTAGCTCATACTAGAGGGCCTGGAAGCAATGCAAAGGTAAGTGAGGGGGGGAAATATGTTTTATATATAATTAACCTAATTAACAAGATAGAAGCACAATCAGTAATCAATCCAATTAACAAGATAAGAGGTGTGTATATACACACAGAAGACTTACCTTTGTTCCTTGACAGTTTTGCAGCATCCCTTCACTCTGTCTTCTCCGCACATATAACTATACCTGTCCTAACCTGTAGGGTGGTACTCTGGGTTCTCCAAGCTCGGATCCCTCCCCTCAGACAGCACGCCAAATATGCATAACCTTTACTCTGTTTATTATATGTAAGTGTGAACTAGTGAACTGATAAAAAGGGAGAACAGGGTTTTAGGATATTGATACAAGTCCTACATTTTGGAAACAGCAAATATAGTTTTAGGAGGCGAGTATTTGAATGTTCAAAATTGACACCAAAACAGAGCCATGAAAATTGATCAAATTCACAAAAATCTTGCATTGAGATACATTAAATACGGAAAACACTGAAGATCAGCCATACTTGCTTGATATGCAAGAACAAACCCTCATGAAGCAAGCATGTTTGCCCAATTTGATGATCTCTGTGCATGTGCTTTGAATAGGTTTTATTTATATAAAATCCTAAATGTTTCTTCAGAAGACTTGGATAAAAGCACTCGTGGATTAATTTTATAATGTCTTTTTGAAGAGTCAAAACTTCGGTTGTCTCAGATTTCATTCAAAGTGTATATAAGAGATATTTGGGCTTTTACAGATAAATAAACCCTGATCAACACTTATATAGAGTTCAGCACATATTGGAACATGCTTGTTTCATGAGTGAGAACCAATGAGGTTTGTTCTCTTTGGGTGACTCAAGTTTGATTTGAGAGTGAATTAAGAAAGATTTATACCTTAATGTCTTTTTTTGCAGCTTGAAAGTTTTGAGTTCCATTGCCTTTCATAAAATGGATAAAAACAGCCGAAACACTTGTCAAAATACTTCTCATGTGTTCTGATGGTCAAAAGACAGTAATATAGCTTTGGAACGACATGAGGATGAGAAAATGACTTGTAATTTGTTGCTACACTATTCCTTTAACAATGCATTTTTGATAGCTGATGAAATAACACTTAAGATATAAATCAGTAAGATGGTAAGTGTCTGTTAGTTTTGGCTGGACTTCAGAAGACACAGACAGACCTTTGAGCTGAGCTTTAGCTCCGTCATCTATTTATCCTCATCTGTCTAAGCAAACACATAACAGTTCATGAACCGCATTGGTGATTACTCGTGGTTGTTTAATATACCTTGACAGTGATATATAGCAGCTTACAGTCGGTTTATTTTGGTAGAAGGTTTTTATCGGTTGGATAAATGGTTTTATGGTTTAATCTAAATCTCTCATTAAGGGAAAAGGCTCTGTTCTCTCTTAAGTGGGACGAACATGTCTTCAGCCCCAAAGAAAAAGGATTTCACTTTAATATAATCTTCTTGTTTTCTGTGTTTAAAGAAAAAAACATCTGAAACAAACTTAAGAGGATTTCTTTTTTATCTCTTCATGAACGTTTGTGAAACAGACCTGTAAGTGTTATGGGTTTAGTTGGTTTAGTTTGAAGGTGTGGAGTGAGAGCTTTAGTCTGGGAAGCTCATCAAGAAGGATTTAGCCTTGATGTGATCTCTTGAGATGATGTTACGCTTTAGCATTCCTTTGGAGATCACTACTGGAGACTCAATGACACACAGTGGGCTCTCTCTGTCCCTAAAGTCCTAATTAAAACCTCACAAAAGACTTGTGGGACCTCAGAGGAGGCGTGACTCACGTTTGCTGAGGATAAATAATGGTTACCCAGAGGGAGTTTCTGGAGGATTGCTGTGGCGTTCGCCTGCATGATGCTCACTCGTATATGTGTTTGCCTTTGCCATCATTTCAGAGCAGCATTCAGATGGCATTTTAAATGAGGTTACAGAGAAGTCTTTGTGTTTGTGGTGTCTGCTGTCCCCTCGTTCCCAAAGACACTGTGACATAATAGAAGTCTAAACACAGACACTCTGGACCGTCATTCATTAGCTATGGTTAAATCATCATCATCACTTTCCCGAAACAAGGTTTGGTTAGGTGTTGACGTATGCTTGAGGCTGTGGTCATGGTGTGTTTACTTCCTCATACATGATTCATTCTTGCCTATGTCGCCCTACGCTGGAAGGAATTCTGACCTCAGGCTTTAAATGCCACTGTAGACCCAAGGCAAATATATATCATAGTCATCTAACAGACATACATGACAGGAGACTGGTGCTCTTGTATTAAACAGATGAAACTTTTGTAGAAATATGGCAAAGAAATGACTCAACAGACAGTCGTTTCAAAATTTTAACTTTAACGCAACTTAATGCAGTTAATCAATTAGAATTTAAAAGAGATTCCATTGTTGGTTCCATTGTATCTGTCTTTATTTTTCCTATTTTTCTTAAAACTAAAAAAAAAAAACGTATACAGTGGTTGATGGATTCGTAGACATTTTGAAATGGCTTTGATGTAGCAAAGCCTTATTTACTGAATCATGTGACTTCACTCCCGCATCACTCCATATAACTGGTTCAAAGTGATTTGCAATGGTTTCAAAGCTTCAAAGAACAGTGCTTCAAAAACTTCTGAGATTGTCTTCTTATTTTTATTGAATAAATGTTTACACAGTAATTAGATCCATGCCTGCAGTATGATACGTGATTCTACCTTCAGAAATCCTGTTTGCTGTATTCCTGCTCAATGTCAAACTGACCGCAATCTTCCAAAGCAATCCTTAAAATACAGTACTTCTTATACATTGCCATTGGTAAAAGCTTTCTCTAGTGTTTGAGCAACCTTTAAAGATGAACCCTCTATTTCATACTCAGTACTCTGAAACTTTGTGATGTCATTGTAATCATTTGTATGTGTTTCTCGGTCTCTTTCAGAATGACCGTGTGTTGGACTGGTGTGAGGACCACAGGAGATGTTCACAGGTAAGATGTGTTTTCAGATTAATGAGCTTGACGGTATTCATTGAGCTCACAGCTTTTCACACTGCCTCAGCACTGCTAAATAAAACTCTGTTCAAATGTAATTTCCTTTTATTACAAGGAAATGGCCAAAGGTTAATTCCTTTATACAAACCACATACCCTGTACCTACACTAAACCTCACTCATGTCTAATGGCTTCTGGAAACCCAACATAAACAGCACTTAGAGCCGCTGTTGTACCCAGGGCAATTCTTTTGCCTTATTAAAGCTCTTTCCTTCCACCAGATTATGGTCATTTTAGGTTGGAGTACTTTATACAAACAGAGATAGTATTTTAATATCTTGGTGTTCCCTAGACTTATTTTTTCCAGACAGACAATCAGAATGGATGTCACCTGTGCATATTATTCCATATAGCAATCACTGATTTTATCCAAGTTCCTGGTGGATAAAATTACTGTCACATTACAGCAGTAATAGGTTGTGAACATGTTTCATGTTGACTTTAGACCAAGTTTGTTTTTCCTCACTGGTTTTCCCCATGGAAAATAAATAAGGATAGGTTAGGGGTAATGCCATTTACAGCACACCTCTCCTTCACTCAGAGTTCATTTGCATTGACGCATTTATCACAAAAGCTCCCTGGACTTTTTTACACAAATTATACTTACATGAGCCAGATTATCACTAAATAATATAACACTATGCCATGAGCTCCTAACAATTTTGCCTCAGCGCATTATTGGTTAACTAATACATTTCTATGTTTGCATCACTTAAACAGCTTCATATGCATGGCTTTTCTGGCAGTAAACTTGCTCAGTAGCTCACCTGGTACAGCATTGCATTTGCTTGAGTATGAGTCAAGTTAAACATGGGCCACGATAAGCACAGATGCTTCTCCAAAAGATTTTTTTCAATCACATTTGCTTTTTTTAACACTATCAGTTAAAGGGTTAGTTCATCCAATATGGTAATATGGCAATATGGTATGCCACACACTGCACTTTAACGTTTACAGCTCATCACTGGACTATACATACACACTGCATTTAATACAATAACCTAACGGTAACCACCGGATACCATCCATGACATTTCTGTATCCAGTTCACGTACACTGTTGCTAAGTGTTGCTAAGTTTTGCACCTTAGTATATTTTTATGCGTGTATATGTTTACAGAATGCAGAACGTGTACATTCTGTGTATAGTGTACATTGTATAGTACATATAGTACATTGTACAGTGTAGCATATAGTGTACATTCCGTGTATAGTATAGTGTATAGTGTTTAATCTGTAGTGCTAACTGTATGTATGTACATATTGCGTATAATGTGTAGTTTTAACTGTAAGTTTGTCTAATAGTACACTGTATGTACTCTCCATATGTATGTGCATATTGCACACTTTCACCTGTTGAAGTCTGTTTGTTATATGTTAACTGTATCTGCAATTTCTGGAGTAAGCTCCCAACAACTTTCACTCACCAAAGCACATGTGCTGTGTAACATGTGACAATAAAAGTGACGACTTCATCCACAAATTAAAATTATGTCATTAATAACTCACCCTCATGTTGTTCCAAACCCATCTTGGGAACACAGTTTAAGATATTTTAGATTTAGCCCGAGAGCTCTCAGTCCCTCCATTGAAGCTGTGTGTACGGTATACTGTCCATGTCCAGAAAGGTAAGAAAAACATCATCAAAGTAGTCCATGTGACATCAGAGGGTCAGTTAGAATTTGTTGAAGCATTGAAAATACATGTTGGTCCAAAAATAGCAAAAACTACGACTTTATTCGGCATTGTCTTCTCTTCCGGGTCTGTTGTGAGCGCGACTGCTGTGACTGTTGATGTACGACGTTGCTGACATGTTATTTTTGTTATTGGGCGCACCAGAAAACACATCATATGTCAACAGCGCCGTAAACGCACTCACAAAACACCCGGAAGAGAAGACAATGCTAAATAAAGTCATATTTTTTGTAATTGTTAGACCAAAATATATTTTCAATGCTTCAACAAATTCTAACTGAGTCCTCTGATGTCACATGGACTACTTTGATGATGTTTTTCTTACCTTTCTGGACGTGGACAGAAGACCGTACACACAGCTTCAATGGAGGGACTGAGAGCTCTCGGACTAAATCTAAAATATCTTAAACTGTGTTCCAAAGATAAATGGAGGTCTTACGGGTTTGAAACAACATGAGGGTGAGTTATTAATGACATAATTTTCATTTTTGGATGAATAACCCTTTAAGTGTAAGGTTGGGTTTAGTGTAGATGCTATGTTATTATCAAATGCAATAGAGCTCTACTAGATTTAAGTTAATCTATTCTGAATAAAATTAAACACTCTTTAGTGCCTCTCAATGGAGATTTCTCCTTGAAATGCAAAATGTGCAAAAAGCTATATAATATTTTGCCGAAATGCTGTGGTTTACTATATCTCCCAAACACAGTGTTAATCAGAGGCACTGAGACTGAAGTGGACCATGAAGAACACCAAGGACTGTTTTTTTTTTCAGTATAGTGATATGCAACCGTAATTGCCCTTCGATAAGCTAGTAAACATGGGTAGCTCATTAATGGTAATTGCCTAAACCCAGACATCTCTGGCTGCCGTCTGCCAATCACCAACCACCACTCACCCTGAGGGTCAGAGCTTTAAAATCGCTGAATGAAAAAGAGCAAAAACATTCCTCGTGAAAGCTGTATTTCTCACACCAAGCATTTAAGCCATTCTAATTGCCTTCAGATGGAAGCAATCCACCGTCAGCCCTTCCAATAACAGGTAAAGTAAATGTTGTGTTTCTTATGAAAATAAGCTGTGTTCACATCCTCCTGGGCTGAGCTGCGTCTCTAAAAGTGCACTTGAAATTAGCTCCTGTTTATTCGTTTAAAGCCCAGGCCAGGAAGACGCTGTTTTTTTCTTTTTCTTGTAATTTCTTGTTTGCTTGTGAAGGGCTTTCTACGTCTAAATGTTTTTTTCTGTATATTTTGAGTGCATGGTTATCACAAATCCCCTCCTATCCCTTTCAAAAAAATATTTTTTACTCGAGTGTGCTCTTATTATACTTAAACAAAACAAAAAAAAATAAATAAGAGTATACTCTACATTTGGTCTACTGTTTATGTGTTAACAGTGCTTGTCTACTTGTATATAAACTTCATACAAAATCATACTTAAGTATACTTGTTTTACACTGACATGTATACAGAACAGTCTAAGAATATTTGGCCTATACTTGTACTTCATAAGAAAAATTATAATGTAGTATTCTATATATGTGACCCTGGGCCATAAAACCGGTCATAACACTCAACCGAAATCGAGATTTATACATCATCTGAAAGCTGAATAAATAAGCTTTCCATTGATGTATGGTTTATTAGGATCGACTTATAGATACAACTAAAATCGGGAATTTGAGGGGGCAAAAAAATCTAAATACCGGTACTGAGAAAATCACCTTTAAATTTATCCAAAAGAATTTTTAACTATGCATATTACTAATCAAAAATTAAGTTTTGATATGTTTACGATAGGAGATTTAGAAAATATCTTCATGGAACATGATCTTTATTTAATATCCTAATGATTTTTGCCATAAAAGAAAAATTTATAATTTTGACCCTTAAAAAGTTTTTTTGGCCATTGATTAAAATATACCCCAGCGACTTAAGACTGGTTTTGTGGTCCAGGGTCACATATACTATTTATATTTTATATATCTTACCATATACTAAACTTTAAGTACAACTTTTTTTCATAAACTAAAAAAGTGGGAAAACTTTTTTAATTATTCACCTGTGGTATTTCAGTTTTACTTAAAACAAAGAACTTGAAGTATACTTTTCCCCAAATGCACAAGCTACAGCATCTATAATGATCAGTGGCCAGTGTTAGGAGCTTGATCAGGGCGTCACCCCAGCACTTGTCCAGTCTTATCCATCAGGCTTGACCCTGGGTGAAGGAGAAGCTGTCAGATGTTTCACTGTGGCAACACACACACTTTACTATCCCTCTGGAAAGGGATTACCCTCAACGAAGCCAATCTCTTCTCTTAAGTAAAGCTTAGAAGCAGATGGAGGCCTATGCCCTGCTGGGGTTGACCCGGTCTGGGCTGGGGCGCAAGCTTTGGACCCAGATCAGCGGGTGAGCCGAACGCCTGGAGGGTCATGAGGGGCAGCACACAAGGGTCACTCTGTGTGTGGCCATCTGAGCTCATGCTGAAGCCATGAGGGCACTGTTGACTCAGCAGCTTCCCGCTTTAAGGGGCATATTGTTTTGAGATTTTGGGAGCTCATTACATTTAACAGTTCCTGGAAGTTTCACAGGAGAGCTTATTCCAGCTTTGTTTGGCAACTGGTCATTTTGGAGTTTTAAAATGAGTCGCATTAGGTATCTGAAAGCAGTAATATTGTATGTTGTTGCTCATGCTGATAAATCAGCCTAGTAGTGCTCTTATCATGGTAACCAAGCCTCAAAATACTGGTGGCTCCACAGTACTCTTGTCAGGGTTGCCAGATCTGTGTAGCAAAACTAGCCTGTTGTCATTCAAATCTACCCAAAAACTAGTCCAATTACCATTTAATAACACAAATGTTAACCCAAATAAAACTATGCCACTCCCATACCTAAAATACATATTTTATAGTCACTGTTATGCATTACACACAATTTCAACTCACTGAATAGTAATTATCATAAACAGTTTATCATAAATCATCTTTTATTAAGGTTAACATTTACAAACCTTAAAATGTTTATATGTATATGCTTAAATGTATACAAAAATGTTTTAAGGTGTAAGTTTTTCTTAGCATAACACAATATGTGTTTCTGGCAAAAAAAATCTGTGGTATATCACAAAACTTTTTGTGTGTTGTTTTCACACAGTAATTGGTTTCACAAATAATTACAAAGAAACGGCAAGTAACACTTTTTCCTCAAATTATCTTGAAACAAATAGTTTTTAGTTGTTTCAATTGTTACAGTTTTTGTTTATCATATGAATTGCATGTGGTATATGAGTGCCACAGAGGTGGCAGTTTTCGGTGAACAGGTCGTCTGAGGAGTTGGCATCATCTCTTCTCAGGTGTTCTGGATCCAGACTGAACAGAGAAACAAATAGAGACATCATTAGCATAGCTGCTGTTCCAACAAAGTCAAATTAATGTATTTAACCCAAGCTAAAGAATAATAATGCACAATTGATCAGATATAACTACAGTCCAAGATTATGAGATGTATTATTTGAGTGATTGGCCAAAGAGATGTGTTTTTAATCTAGATGAGAGAGTGTGTCTGAACCCCAAACATTATCAGGAAGGCTATTTCAGAGTTTGGGAGCCAAATGCAAAAAAGCTCTACCTCCATTAGTGGACTTTGCTATCCTAGGAACTACCAAAAGTCCAGCGTTTTGTGACCTTAGGGAGCGTGATGGATTGTAACGTGGTAGAAGACTATATATATAGCTGAGTATCATCAGCATAACAGTGGAAGCTAATTCTGTATTTTCTAATTATATTAGGGGCAACATGTATATTGAAAATAGCAGAGGACCTAGGACAGATCCTTGTGGCACTCCATAAATAAATGAAATGACTCCCCATTTAAATAAACAAAGTGGTAGCGATTATACAGGTAAGCTCTAAACCATCTTAGAGCCTGCCCTTGAATACCTGTATAGTTTTGTAATCGATCTACGAGTATGTCATGAACTATGGTGTTACAGGATCGAATAAACATGTTGTTGATTTAGATGAAGTGATAAGTTTATTTAGCTCTTCCTGTCCTGTAAAGCACTACAGTTTATCTTTGAGTGCGATGAATGAAGCTGAAGTATTAGATGCTATAGGATCTACATTTGATATTGTATTTCTGATGTTATCTAATTTATCAGTGAAGAAATTCATAAATTCATTACTGTTTAACTGTGAGGAAATATTTAGATTGGGTGGCGTCTGGTTATTTGTTTATCTAGCCACTGTGCTAAATAAAAACCTTGGATTGTTTTGGTTATTTTTAATGAGTTTGTGATGCAAGTCCTAATGCATCATTTGTATTATCAATGTGAATGTTAAAGTCAATGACAATTAGTGCTTTATCAATGGTAACCAATAGGTCTGAGTGGAAATCTGCTAATTATTTTAGGAATTCTGTATACGGCCCTGGTGGTCTATTCACAATAGCCAGAGCCAAAATAAGTAGACAGTGTAAAAATAAGCAGAAGTATTTCGAATGAGTTAAACCTGTTTCCTGTTTATGGGTAACATTGAGAATATCACTATATATTTTTGCAACACCTCCGCCACGACCAGTCTGACGGGGCTCGTGCTTTAAACAGTAGTTTGGTGGAGTAGACTCATTGAGACCAATATAATCATTTGGTTTGAGCCAGGTCAAAGTACAACCCGAATTCCGGAAAAGTTGGGACGTTTTTTAAATTTTAATAAAATGAAAACTAAAAGACTTTCAAATCACATGAGCCAATATTTTATTCACAATAGAACATAGATAACATAGCAAATGTTTAAACTGAGAAAGTTTACAATTTTATGCACAAAATGAGCTCATTTCAATTTTGATTTCTGCTACAGGTCTCAAAATAGTTGGGACGGGGCATGTTTACCATGGTGTAGCATCTCCTTTTCTTTTCAAAACAGTTTGAAGACATCTGGGCATTGAGGCTATGAGTTGCTGGAGTTTTGCTGTTGGAATTTGGTCCCATTCTTGCCTTATATAGATTTCCAGCTGCTGAAGAGTTCGTGGTCGTCTTTGACGTATTTTTCGTTTAATGATGCGCCAAATGTTCTCTATAGGTGAAAGATCTGGACTGCAGGCAGGCCAGGTTAGCACCCGGACTCTTCTACGACGAAGCCATGCTGTTGTTATAGCTGCAGTATGTGGTTTTGCATTGTCCTGCTGAAATAAACAAGGCCTTCCCTGAAATAGACGTTGTTTGGAGGGAAGCATATGTTGCTCTAAAACCTTTATATACCTTTCAGCATTCACAGAGCCTTCCAAAACATGCAAGCTGCCCATACCGTATGCACTTATGCACCCCCATACCATCAGAGATGCTGGCTTTTGAACTGAACGCTGAAGGTCTCCCTCCTCTTTAGCCCGGAGGACACGGCGTCCAGGATTTCCAACAAGAATGTCAAATTTGGACTCGTCTGACCATAAAACACTATTCCACTTTGAAATAGTCCATTTTAAATGAGCCTTGGCCCACAGGACACGACGGCGCTTCTGGACCATGTTCACATATGGCTTCCTTTTTGCATGATAGAGCTTTAGTTGGCATCTGCTGATGGCACGGCGGATTGTGTTTACCGACAGTGGTTTCTGAAAGTATTCCTGGGCCCATTTAGTAATGTCATTGACACAATCATGCCGATGAGTGATGCAGTGTCGTCTGAGAGCCCGAAGACCACGGGCATCCAATAAAGGTCTCCGGCCTTGTCCCTTACGCACAGAGATTTCTCCAGTTTCTCTGAATCTTTTGATGATGTTATGCACTGTAGATGATGAGATTTGCAAAGCCTTTGCAATTTGACGTTGAGGAACATTGTTTTTAAAGTTTTCCACAATTTTTTTACGCAGTCTTTCACAGATTGGAGAGCCTCTGCCCATCTTTACTTCTGAGAGACTCTGCTTCTCTAAGACAAAGCTTTTATAGCTAATCATGTTACAGACCTGATATCAATTAACTTAATTAATCACTAGATGTTCTCCCAGCTGAATCTTTTCAAAACTGCTTGCTTTTTTAGCCATTTGTTGCCCCCGTGCCAACTTTTTTGAGACCTGTAGCAGGCATTAAATTTTAAATGAGCTAATTAAGTGGATAAAAGTGTAAAATTTCTCAGTTTAAACATTTGCTACGTTATCTATGTTCTATTGTGAATAAAATATTGGCTCATGTGATTTGAAATTCCTTTAGTTTTCATTTTATTAAAATTTAAAAAACGTCCCAACTTTTCTGGAATTCGGATTGTACATCAAAACTTAATTATTTAGCTTTCAGATAATGTATAGATCTCAATTGACACTCAAGACTGGTTTTGTGGTCCAGGGTAACACCCACACACACATTTGTTTTTGTGAAAAGTGGGTTCATCCCATAGGCGTAATTGTTTTTATACTGTACAAACTGTATATTCTATGGCCCTACACCAACCCTACATCTAACCCTAACCCTCACAGGAAACTTTGTGCATTTTTACTTTCTCAGAAAAACTCATTCTGTATGATTTATAAGTGTTTGAAAAATGGGGACATGGGTTATGACCTCATAAGTCACCCTCTCCTTGTAATACCTGTGTCATACCCATGTCATTATACAGAGTTGTGTCCTGATATGTCACAAAAACATGCCCACATATATGTGTGTGTAGTTCCAGTTAAGGTGATTGACTAACGAGCTCCACCTGTGCCAAATTGATTAATTATCTGATCATGCTCCTCCCAAACCTTGCTTATAAAATAATTTGTGTTTAAGTAGACAACAATGTGAAGAATTTTGCAAAAATATATTGATGTGTCTCATTTATTAATGATATACTTGTTATTTGTAAAATATTTTCAGTTTTATGCCCAACTTTATTTAATATTATTAATGAAAATAACTAATGATTAATTAATTATGGAGAAAAATAACGTGTTAAAATTACTAACGCATTTAATGCACTTGCCCCGCCCCAAACCTATGTGGATCATCTGCCATTTCATACAGTCGATTGATGACTAATAACAGGCTGGGCAACAACTTACTGCATGATGGAGCCTAGAGAATATCCCTAAAATTCAAGATATGGGGCAAAACGCCCGTTTGAGATTGTGTCTCATATTTACATCACATAGTTAAGAAATATCACAGAAGTAGGCTATATCAAAGTGCAATATCACACTTGTGCAAATGTGATACTCATCTTATAAAACAATTCATTAAGAAGTTAATGTTGTGTTATCTTAGACACAATGTTGCCTGTTTTGCTAAATTTTTCCAACCAGAAGATAAAGACAAAGCAGAACTGTTCATCTCTGAGCAACCCACAGCAGCATTTAATTTCTTAATCCACGTTTTGAATGAATTTGGTGAACCATTTGGCACATTGAACCACTTGCATATGTGTTGGCTTTGAAGTGGCGCTGCACAGACTGATCGGTGTATGATGGAGTTGTCTGCTTTCTAAGCTCTTGCAGTACTTTGATGTCACACACCGATCGGCCTGATGGTGATGACCCGCTTCAAGTCCAACAAGCCTAATGATTCAATTAATCATTCATAAAGAACCATTTACTTCACTCCTGAATCAATCAGCCATTTGAACGAATCAAATGAATGAAGAAATGACTCGATGACTTACTCATTAAGACATTTACCACCACCTACTGGCAGTTTTAGTTTATTATTTATAGTATTTTATTAAAGAAATAATTTCATATTTTCATAGTAATAATAATAAAATTAAGAAAATAAATTATTAAAGTTATAGTTCACCCAATCAAAAATGACAATTCTGTCATCATTTACTCACAAAAGTGTCCAAAATAGTAGGCTATATGTAATAAATTTTATCAAACAACATATTTCTTGCTGAACATATTTTTTATAATCTCTGTTTGATGCTTTACACAACAATGACTTTAATTATCTTTGGGGGGTAATTTCTACAGAGATTAAAATGTTTAATCACTTACCAGCCCTAATTAAAATACATAAAAAATAATCAGAAGTTGAGAAAACTCAAGCACACGAGGCAACGATCTGTAGGATCTTTTTGAGTATACTAAACATATGGAAACTTATGGCTTGAATTTTAGGGTAAACTGAGCATTAAAATTACATTTTTATGATCTAAATCATTCTCAGTTGATCTAACTTGTGTATCAGTTTCCTAAACAAACTAAAAAAAGGTTATATAGTTTTAATTCTAAACACCAAAACAAGGCACAGACTAGTTGAAATGGAAGAAACTTCAAGGGGAACACTAATCTCAGTGGTGACATATAAAATATGAACAAAAACACTACATAAGAGATATGACATCTAATTCATAATTACTGATCAAACTAAGCATGTTAAACAGCCTGCTGGGTGTGACATCATATGCTAAGTTGTTCATACTAAAATGGCCTAAAAGTTGACTTAATTTTTCATAATGTTTTCATCATCCAGAAACGATTGTCTGACATGTATTTGGGCTTTTAACAGTGATAAAGTATTGTACTGTTACAGTACATGGCTTGCAAGATGTGATTGAAGTATTGTGACAGCTTTACTGCCGATGATTTTTTCCAGAAGCTTAAATACATCAATTGTGTAACGTTAAACCCCAGTTCAAACAGCTCCACGCTTAAAGCTCTCTACACATTCTTATTCAAAGCACCAAATAATCGCAACAGCATGAAATCAACTGTGGTTTCCACCTAAAGCAATACATTTAGCTTAAAAACCACAGACAGCCTCAAAGCCAACATTACAGTTCCTAAAGTAAACCATGGTTGGTTACCATTTACATATCTGAAATATGCTCTGTTACCTTTAACGGCATGTGAAATAGTTTACGATGAACGATTTATTCGAACCATATGAGTGGCGTAGACAACTCCTCCTCGCCGTCGCTGAGAGTTTCTGCAGGCTGGTGAACTCTGTGGCCCTGTTTCGTAGTTTCTCCTTCACCTTTAGCAGCATGTTTGCTGTGAGCGTGTTGCGTGTGGCCTGCAGACACCTGAACTGCAATGGCAAGTCAATGGATTGCAGACATTCGGAACACCCAGGTTGTTCCCATAATGCACCAGTGCAAATTGTGTGCTTTTTTAAACTACATCAAGCAACGGATGCTTTCCAGTTCATTTGCTGCCCCGTGTGACACCTTTAATGACCAGCCAGTCCTGCAGTCATCAAAAAGGCTGATGTTTCGCTGGGAAGGCGTTTGCCCGTTTTACTAGAGAACTCCCGGGATTCAGAAACACTGAATTAAAGATGTTTCTTCACATATGGTTTTTGTCATAGCGCGTCTGGAGCCCATGAGAATGTACACTAAATCAGAACATGCAGCCTTCCTTTAGAATCATGGACAGGCAAAATGAGAACGCTGAGAGGTCAAGAAGAAACCTTCAAAATCAAGTCTGAGATGATTTGTGTTTCATTAGGGGGCGGGGTATGGACGTTTGTCATCAGCTTCCATATGGATAAGTCATTTGAGTTATTCTTGACATCGAGAGATGAATGGACTACCACTCTTTCTCGGGCTACACTGTGTCTCCTAATGTTTCAGTTTTTCACGTCTGGCATTTGAAGGTTCATCGGAGGTGAGGTCGGGAACACAGGACAACTGTTCCATTTTCCTTTGGTCTCTTGCAGCGAGCACAGCTTTCTCCTATTTGTTGCCATCTTGTTCTGCATGGCTTTCAAAAGGTCTCGGAGGGGCTGCGCCGCTCCACAGAAAGATTTTCTGAATTTGTTCCACCACGTGACAGTCCTCTTTAAAGCTCCTCTGGTTTATGGTGACATACGTTCAGAAAAAATGCTTTTCTTATCAGATGATAATCTGATAACTCCTTACAATAAGGTTAATGCTAATTAACTGATTAGTTGACATTCATTAACAATGACGAATACTTTATGGATCTTACACTGTTAAAAAAGCTTTGTTTGAATCAGGCATTCAATGAAGAACCTTAAACATTTGTGGAAACTTTTTTATTGCACAAAAGGTTCTTTATAGTGAAAAAGAAAAGTTTTTTAGTGTAATAAAATATTCATCACATTAAGAAAAAAGTAGTTCTTTTAAGAAGTGTTCACTGAAAGGTTCTTTGAGGTAAACAAAATGGTTCTTCTATGGCATTGCTGTAAAACACCCATTTGGGAGCTTTATTTTTTACATATGCAGTTGATTTCGACATGTACTTATTTATTATTAAAGAGATAGTTCACTCATAAATATTACGTCATCATGACGTTTTCAAAAATGTGTTCCTTTTTGTTAGCAGAAAAAAGAAACTCAAACAGGTTTGCAATGCCTTGAGGGTGAGTGAATGATGACAGAAGTTTACATTTTGGATGAACTGTCCCTTTAAGTATTAATATTATTTAATGAACCTGATCTGATATGCACTAACAATGAACGGTTGTATTTTAATAACAGTAAAGGTCCTTGCATATATATATATATATATATATATATATATATATATATATATATATTTGTCAGTCTTTCCAGTCTAAATGCTTGCTACAGATGCAAATACGCAGAAAACTGGTCCATTTTCTTTCTTTTTTTTTTACGTGATTGACTCAACATGAGGTTGTATTTATTTTTTGAGAAAATTTCTGACGAAAAGACCCTAACATTTTATTTTGATTGTGTCCTTTAGACATTTGGTTGGATAAGAAACTATAAGAAATTTTGTAACTGCATGTCAACTAGCAGTCATTAGAGTATTAGTAGTCTGTCTGCTTAATATCTGCCAACACATTTTTTTGATGCTACACCAACAGACATTCAACTGACTATAAATAACGTTGCAAGTTAACTTATTCTTCTAACACCAACCTAACTGTCTACTAATACTAATGACTGGTAGTTAACATGTAGTTAACAGAATTTAAAAATTAAGTGTAACCTTGTCTAACGTTAAAAAATGATAAATTCTTACTAAATTCTTCAACAAGTGTATTACTCATAGTTAATATAAGTTAATGCTTACCTTATTGTAATGTGTTACAGATTATTTATTTATAGAACTTGTAAGAAGTTCTTGGAAAAAATTGTTCCTTGACTTGTTTTTTTGGCACTATATCATCAAACTATTTGATTTAATTAGTGTTCATGCACAACATCTGAGCACAATTTTAATTGTGCTCTGACCTTAGAAGTGCCTTCTGGGTGCTTGTTTCCAGTTGTCTATTGCAGTTATTATTGAGCATTCAGCATCATGTTTCTCACTGACGCCAGTGACTCATTTCATTTTCTCAGTCCCGTGTGGTCTCATTCATTTCCATCACACCTCATGCTTGTTTCTCTTGGTATTTGAGTCAGGAGACAGTCCAAAACACCTTCATTAGTTGTTGCTTACATTCTGTTCATTTCTTATTTCCTTTTTCAAGAACATTTATGCTTTATGCATTTGCCCACTGTCATGTCATATGATTCCCAGTGCACACAAACTTCCCAGAATACTGAGTGCCCTGTTGGTTACTGTGTTTACTTTCCTTTTAATTATGTTTTTATTAAATATTTATTTATTTGTGAAAAATACTGTCATCTAAAGTATAAGCATGTTTCTTTTACACATTTGTTTTTTAATCCACTGTCAAATTATTTAAAATTTCTTAAATATTAATAATAATAATAAAAAAAAATCCTATTGGCTTTATATCGGCATCGGCTTTCAAAAAACATGTCGGTCGACCACTAGGGTGGATGGGCATTTGGATTCGAATGACAGGCGCGCTGCACATGGTAGTGTTGGGCAATATGGTCATTTTTCAGATCGTCAAATCGTCAGCCCGTGAGATCGACGAAACACGATATTATCGTGCATGGGTGGAGCAAGAGAGAGACTCTTTGTTCTGGTCATGGCATAACTGTTTAGTGTTTAAAACACGCAGGTGCGCGAGAGAGAGCCTATGGAGTCACCAATAATCGAAAAAATATACTTTACTGATACTGATAAACTAACGTTACATATTAAAATACTGTATTTAAAACAGCTAGTTCATATAAAGTTGGACGAAACTATCATATCGCGAGTCCATATCGAATTTTTTCAACGGTGAAAATCAATATTAGATTTCTTTTAAAGTCCAACAGTGTAATACTAATATTGGACATAAACGAACATGTTAAATATATTTGTAGTAAAGTTCAATTGAACTGATGCATCAATTATACAGCGCTCGGGACCGTGCACCTCATAACGAGACCGATGCACCGCCAGAAACAAGAATGAGATGCACTCTAACATAACTGTGGCATTAAACTCAGTTAGTGAGGGCTTGTATAAAATATTGCACATATTTAGGCTGTTCAGATTACTTGTTAAAGTGCAATGAAACACCTTATATCTACAGACGATGTACGTCTGTTTGTGGACGGAGACTTTGTAACAGCTAAAACTATGTATTTTGCATGCATCACATTATAGTGGGGAGTGCATGAAAATAATAACAAGGCGGCAGAGCGAATTTATCATCCATAGTGGTTCTCACGTAGTCCTTCTACGTCATCACCACATAGTGTGTTTTATAAGTTAAGTGATCAGTCTTTAAGAGAAGGACCACGTGAGAACCACTATGGATGATAAGTTTGCTCTGTTGCCTTGTTATTATATTGTCTTTACTTTATTTGTAGCAGCTGAAACAGTCTAGTATGGTCCACAAGCGATCGAGGAGGAACTCAGGGCGGATGAGGGGATCCATAAGGGTACACAATGGGAAAAAAACAGGAAACAAAACAGAAGATAGACAAATGGAGGTTACTTTTCTGACCAGGTCTTCTGTCATGTCACTCTGTTCAGGGAACACGCTGGAGTCACAATAAGCATTTAACAGTCAAGGAAACACTGGGGATAATCCACAGCATTACAGGAGCTTGAGCAACACACGTAGACAACAAGTACACACGACAGAGACAGACTGCACAGACTTGGACTTAAACACAGGGGATGATTGGGGAAACACAGGTGCATGAGATGACTAATCAAAATAATAAGACAGAACGAGGACAGGAACAAGACCAAATAAGGAAACACGGGAAGGACTATGGGGGCAAAACAAGTCCAAAAGTCTGACAGTAAGTGTTTTTTTCTGTCACTGTATAAACATAAGCGCAGGCCAGATAAATACACACACTGATGAGGTTCATGGCCAGTTCGAGTTCCTAATCCTGACTGATTTGATTGTACATTACAAAAGATCCATTTGAAAGCGATTAAAGCATTGGCTACTGAGGGGAAACTACTTCATAAGCAAGCAAGATATTGATATCACCTCCACAACAGATGTTTGAAACTCACTCGCAGATGTTTGCAGCTATGGGAAAACATTTAAGAGATTTTGAACTCAAAGTGTGTCAACTTCAATCTGATGTTTCTGTAAACGTGAATCTGTTTTTATTTGTCTTAATGTGAATATGCTGAGCGTTTCTTTCTTGTTGTTTCAAGCGGTGCTGTATAACAACTGAAGTCATATGGACTCATTTCCTGATGTTTTTATGGTGCTTTTATGTCCTTTTTGATCTTGACACACTGAAAAAAAGATATCTTGCACCAATCATACGAAAAAAATCTTTAATTTGTTACATCCATAAACGTTTTTCTCAAATTATAATTTATGGTTTGGTTCATACCGTACATTTTTATTTCATATTAAACATCCCTTTTCTGAAAGATAGAAACATTCATATCAGGTATTACACAATTTTCTAAATACACCAATACACCAATATAAAAATGCCCTTACAAATTTCCAGTGCATTTTTTCAACCTGTACTAATGCTAAATTGAAGAGCACAATGAGGTGCTCTTATGAGGGAAATGAGGTCAGGTAGCAGGAATGGATTTGACTGGATGAAAGCCCTCCTTACTGCTTCATTCATCTGGTGACTCTGATGTCTTTTTTATGATGAGGAATGGGCTTTTATCTTCACGAAGAGGTTTTCCATGCTGCCTTTGAGCCACAACTTCTCACACATATTTTTTTTTCAGCCAGACCTGTATGTCATCTGCTTTTTTTAAAGGGAAGAGACAGTAAAACAGCAGGACAGCTGGAGAGTGAAACTCTTTACAGGTTCTGAGGTTGCCACCATACAGACGTCTGAGTTCAGAATAGATGCTTGTTCAAGCACTTGTGCACCATTGAAGTAGCTAAATTAGTTCAGTCTGGGTCAGTGCATTTCTCAAGCTATCAGCCTAATATTCTCTTTAAACCATGCAATTGCTATTGAAAAGTGACATGATATAGAGCCAAGTATGGTGACATACTCAGAATTCGTGCTCTGCATTTAACCAGAGACAGTTTATAAGAGACATGCCACTTCCTCAATCCTCAATACAATTATTTAAGGAAGACCCGTAACGGCAAAGATGGCGGTTGTGTGCACATGTCCCGCCCCTCCCGCTGGAAAGCCAATCATCTGCTTTAAACAGTCAAGCCAGGAAACATTTAAGTCTATCGTCTGGTTTCACTGACATATGCACACAGTTGAGGAACCCTTGCGCATGCTTAGTAAAAGTATAACCTGTGGGGAAAAAGGCGTTTTAAACCTTATTTTGGGGCAAAGTCATCAAAATTTTTCAGTTCTGACTCTCTGCCCATTCATTTAGATAGGAGCTGGTCTTGTTATTCTTAAATAGCTGCCCAGAGGCGTTGCCAAGATGGCGGCCGAGTGGCACGACTTGCCTGAAAGGACTTTGATTTAACCCATCCAAAGTGCACACACACAGCAGTGAACACACACGGAGCAGTGGGCAGCCATTTTTATGCTGTGGAACCCAGGGAGCAGTTGGGGGTTCGATGCCTTGCTCAAGGGCACCTCAGTCATGGTATTGAAGGTGGAGAGAGCACTGTACATGCACTCCCCCCACCCACAATTCCTGCCGGCCCGAGACTCGAACTCACAACCTGTGGATTACGAGTCTGACTCTCTAACCATCTCGAGATTAAAGTCCTTAAATTTAGAGAACAAACTTTTTAAACTTCAAGAAAAAATTTGAGATAAAATATTGAGATTAAAATCATTACATTTAAATTACTAGAAAAAAGTTGTTAAATTTCGAGCACAAAAAGTGTTACATTTAAAGAAAAAAGTCTAAATAAAAATTTGAGAATAATTTCAATAAATTACAAGAAAAAAGGTTGAGAATTAAGAGACTCATGTCATGTTCATTTCATTTCATTGGACAGAGTTTTTTAGCGTCTGCAGTTGGGGGGGTTGGAGAATAATGCCGCAGTCACACTAGACTTTTGTTCCATTGACTTCCATTCATACGCATATGATACGGATCGCTTATTTTAAGAGTGTCGCATCATCCTGTTTAAAACAACTTTAAAAGATGTTAAAAAAAAATCACATAAAAGAGAAGCGGCTTGGTTTGTGGTGGCAAAGGAACGGGGAACGGATGGTAAGTTTGAACAGTGAAACGATGAGATCTTATTACATGAGATTCGTATGTGTGCAATTGCACTAAATAACACTGTCCAACAAGATTAAATGAACGTCACAAGTGTTAATTCTTGTCTTTGTTCTTAAAATTTAAGAAGTTTTTTCTTTAAATATAATGACTTTTTTATCTAAATTTATTGTTTATTTTCAACATTTTATCTCAACTTTTTTTTCTCAGTTTAACAACTTTGTTTCTATTAATTTAATGAGTTCTCAACATTTTGTTTAAACTTTTTTTCTCAAAATTGTATGAGATTTTTCCTGAAACATAAGAACTTTATTTTTCAAATGTTTTTATTTTTTATTATTATTATAATTGCTTGGTCCTAATCCTCTTCTGTACAGGTAAATAATTCTCATGAGATTTTATTCTGTTCAGGTGGATGGAGGAAACATTAGTCAACCAATGTTTATATTTATATCTGCTATAACTGCACCAAAATTATGCATTGCTGAAGGCCTTCTCTATGTGTCTGGTTTCAGGGATACATGTGTGAAAAAGGCATTCGGTTCACCTTAGAGTTTTGAACTGCACGTGATGCATTAGGTTCTCTTTTCATAATTTATAGATTGGCACATAACTTAGATTCCAGCGCCTGTAAAGAGCGTCACCCACTGCGGCCAGAAGTCAACATGCGATCAAAGCCATGCTGTGGCTAAATCGCAGGCAGACAAGCGTAGTGATGATCTGACCCTTGGGATTCGCCGTTCAGTGCTTCCCGTTTCATTTCCAGCTCATCCACAGCAGCTCCTGTTACATTAGTGACAAAATGATATTCTGGAATTTTTTGTTCCAGTGGCTTCCTTGCACCTTTACTTAATTCCCTTGGTATTATTCCTACACAGTAAGAAAAATATCTGGAGAAAAATGGAAAAAAAATTCAGCCAGTACATTAAAGTTTACAGAGGTTTCCTTTAACCCTAAAATACAACTCAATACAAGTAGACATTTGTAAAAAAAAATAATAATAATAAAAATAATAATAATAATAATAAAAATAATAATAATAATATTTCCTTCATATAATATATAATATGATATATTCTAAGAGTACACTTTTAGATAACATATGGATACTCTGCAGTGAATGGGTACCATGAGAATAAGTCCAAAGCTAATAAAAACATCACAATTATCCACAAGTAATCCATACCACTCCAGTCTATCAATTAACATCTTAAGATAAAAGCTGTGTTTTTGTAATAAATTCAGAGACATACATTTATTGCATGACTTGAATGTTTGATAGGGATTTGTGGCACTGTCCCCTTTTAAACTGGTTTTAATTTACATCATAATCGGCCTCTCTTACATGTGGGATGCCTCAAGGATCCATTTAGGGACCCATTTTGTTCTCATTGTACATGCTTCCGATTGGTTCTATTTTTCGGAAACACAGAATATTTTTTCATTGTTAAGCCAATGACATGCAGATATATGTACCAGTGAAGAAGGAAGGCAATTCCCTAGTGCTTCTTCTTGCATGCTTAAAGGACTTAAAAACATGGTTGGCTGTGAATTGTCTGCACCTAAACGATTGTAAAACTAAGCCTATTGTTTTTGCACCCTCCAATGCATCTGGGTTCATTAATATTGATTTAGAGCGTTTATTTATGGTAAATCCATGGTAAAAAGAAAAAAAATAATATGTGTTATTTTTGATGACAGATTAAGGATGTCAGATCATTTTTTAAAGAACATTGGCAAAGCTCAAGCCATTTTTATCCTTTTTTTTATTTTGAAACGGGTTATGCTTTTGTGTCTTCACATCTGGGCGACTGTAATTCCCTCTGTGTAAGGTTTATGCTTATCAGTTCATGCTGTTACGATTACAGATTGTCCAGAATGTTGCTGCTAGATTGTTGACAGGTTCTTAGAAACAGGACCACCTTTAAATGGCATTGAGCCATCTTATGTTTCTGATTTGTTTCAACCTTACTCACCATCAAGATCACTCAGGTCCTCAGACCAGAAACTCCTGATTTTTCCTATCTCGAGATGTAAACTGTGGGGGGACTGTGCTTTTGCATTGTGAGCCCTGAAGCTCTGGAACAGTTTGCCTTTGCACAATGCCTAACTATTGGTGTCATTTAAGTCTCTTTTAAGACTCATTTAAGACTCATATCTTCTGATATATATATTTTTTTTTTTTGTCAGAATGTTGCTCAGTGACTTCTTATTTGAACCTCACAGTTTTTTTTTATTATTATTGTTTGAAGTAAATGCTTTATAGCAGATGTCTGTGTGTTGTATTTTTGTTTATGTTGCACAATGGTAGAGTCAACTCAATGTTGTGTTTAATTATGCATTAAAAATAAATTGCCTTGGCTAGACTTACAAAATGAGTCCTCTATCAAAGCATTATAAAGTGTTATGAAGGATTATGGACTTGTTATTTTGGCTAGAAGTGATGGTGATGAAGTCAAAACACCTTAATTGATGGATTTGTTTCTTGAAAACATGCAACTTGTGTCTTCTCAAGACATTAACTGATGGACTGAAGTGGTGTGGATTACTTGAGGATCATTGTGATGTTTTTATCAGCTGTTTGGGCTCTCATTCTGATGGCACCCATTCACTGCAGAACATGATTTATTTAGACAGTGTAGTTTTGTAGGATTTAGTGCTTTTAAGTGCATAATGAATGATTTAACAGTATGAGGTTTAAGGTTGTTTTTAGTAAATGCATCTGTGGTGGCCACAAATCAGTGTGATCTTTATTTCATAAAGATTTTCAGATAAGTTGTTTTGTTTTAACACTACTCCTAAAAAGAGATTCAGCAGCAACTGCTTGCTCCTTTGCTTACACTTTCAAAATGTGGGATAAGTAATATTTTTACGTTCTTAAAGGAAGATTCTTTTCTTAACTTCAAACAACCAAAAAGAGTATTATTGCAAAACATTAAACTAACTGTTTTCCTTTTTAATGAATGCAAATGGAAACATGTATTAATAATGTAAATAATTTATCCACCAGCCATTAGATCTTCAGCGTCACGTGATCCTTAAGAAATCATTTGGTAGTCAAGAGACATTTTAAAGTAGTGCATATGTTTATGCATATGTCCTTCCAGTAAACACATTTTATACATAATTATAATCAGATTGTGTGGCTGGAAAGTTCCCAGTGCTGGTGGACAATCACTGTCGCAGTCTATAGGAACCAATCACTGTTTATTCAGTTCTTTGTCAAAAATGTATATTTTGCATTTAGAAGTATCAAAGAAAATGATTCCCAGGGTTTTAATAGGATTCAGTGGAACTGAAATGCCTAAAATATTAAGATGCTTTACCCATCACCTGATGAAATTTCATCATAAATCCTCATCTCGTGTTGAAATATCAGCTTTTTCTCACTGTCAGAGAAGATTAAGTGTAAAGAGAAGTCTCCCGCAGCGTTTCCGTCAGGGACCAGTCAGTGCAGCCTGACAAGGGCAAAGAGTCAGCGCTCCTCTTGAAGAAAATATGTCTGGGTTCTTCTGATCTGGAGGAGGATGATGAGGAGCAGTAGAGAATACGCTCTCTTCCCTGTGGGGCGTCTCTCAGAAAACATTCATCTTTAACACTAAATTAAAGAAAGGTTTTGGTCCACAGACTGAATGTATGGAGCATTATTGGGAATACTCACAGAACTATGTTTGCTGTTCACCTGTGATTACTCAGCACTACATAGAAGTCAGTTAAGTTGTTTTGAAACATTTTTTACATTGCTTCAAAAATCATAATTAGTAACCTCGTTAACTCATCATTTCAACTAGATTGTGATTAAAATGTGACATAAATTCCAATTTCTGGTTGGGTTACCTACAGTAGTGTTAACTCTGTAATGTCCACCAGTTTGACTGAGTTCAGGTTGATTTACAAACTGGTTGGTGATATTTCATTATGTTGATATGTTGATATGTGGATATTATTCCATTATTCAGCCAGTCACAGTGAAATGGATGCTTCCCTAAATAACGTTAGGTGGTAAAACTTCTTCTATTGTAAATAATTACAATTAATTACAATAGAAGTAATTCATTTATTGTTTAAGCCACCACAGAAATGCTGTAAAGGGGATTCATTTAGACACACAACTTCATAGAGCAGATATTATCACACCTTTACCTAAAAACTTGTATTTCATTAACTGAAATAGTATTCATATGCAATATGCAAAAAAAATACCAAGGGAATGTAAAATGTTCTATAAGCTATATGATATAACTATAAGATGTACTTTTTTACTTCCAAATATTTTTTATTTTAATAGTAGTTTATTGAAAATTACTAAAATGTCACAATAGATCTATTGCACTTTTTCACTGTACCTACACTCTTAAAAATGAAGTTTCAATGGATGTTAATTGTTCTTGAATGAACCACAGCTGCCAATAAAAAAACCTGTATGTGGATATAGTGTATATAGTAAGGCAATTTACTGTTAATCAATAAACAGGTTTTTACTCTAACCTTTGGCAGACTTTTACTGTTAAAATGAAAATAATGCAGAAAACAGCATGGTCTGAATAAAAATGTATACGTGAACTCTATTTTAAGGTAAGAGAAAGCGATTCAACACACCCGGGGGTTTTATGTGACCATGTAACCACATAAACAGCATTCTTACGCTTTCTTATTTTACACAGCTTTCTCACAATAAGCCGTTTTCTGCCATGCATGTGAATGTAGTCAGTGTAGCAGGCACTGTTAGGAAAGCCCACATGCTGTCAGTACACTGAAATCCAGCAAGAGTCACTTCATTCATATGCATTTTAGCACCACTCAGAAGATAAAGTCACTTAGCTGACCTCTTTAATCGGCCTTAACTTCAAATCACCTCATTGAGAGGAGAAGCTGCATCACGGTTTTACTTCTTCACTGTTACATTGAGATCTTTTGTAAAAAACAAGCAGCAGATGCTTCTCCACTCGTTCATCCATCAAGATATCCCACTGTCCCACGTGTTTGTCATTGCCAGAGCCTTTTGTCTGAGGAAAATTAGTCAGTGATAACCTGTGTCACAGCTACTGGTCTCCGTGCGCTGACCCCCTGCTGCAGTGTTTGTGGTAGATCTGCTGCTCACAAATGCACTAATGCAGTCCAGATCTCTGGCTCTCTCCCCATCACCCCTTCCTCTCGGGAGTGTGTTGTCATATTGATGACTCACAGACAGTGTGTTTGCCAAGCTGTGTGTGTGTGTGTGTGTGTGTGTGTGTGTGTGTGTGTGTGTGTGTGTGTGTGTGTGTGTGTGTTGTGTCGAGGGCCGTCAGCAGTCATTAGATGGAGGTCGAACACACAGGAGCTATACTGAGCTCAACTGAATATACAGAAACATGAAAACACTCCATAGGGACATCATAACTGACAGTCAATGAACTTATATTGCCATATAAACAAATGTTTCTTGTCCATATATGTAGGGACTTGGATTGCATTCAGTGTGCATTTGTAGGGTACATCAAATCTTACAAGTTTACTTTTAAAAAGCTGTTATTGCAGATAATGTAATATGAATTAAATAAAAGGCCACTTAAGTGTATCTTAAGTACACTTCTAAAAATGCACTTTAGAATAATGCACTTTGTCAATTTAAAGGTTTGAAAGTACATTTTGAATCATTGCTTTACTAGTCTTTTAGTATTTGATTAGAATTTAAACTGCTGTTTGTTATTCCAAAATTATATTTAAAGTTAATATATTTTAAACATACTAAACAGCAACTTATAACAATTACAAATATATTATAATACATGACTTAAATTCATGTTACATTAAAGTATGGAGAGCATTTATGTTTGTCAGTACATTCAGCAGTACACTTTAACCATATTTCAGAGACAATAGTACATTTAAAAATTTTAAGTCCTACTTACTCTCAGCTAATTTAATTTAATTTAAATATAAATTATCATACCTTTTCATTTAATTACAGTGAACATGCAGTTAAGTAAACGTTACAGCCAGTTCACACTTAAGTATATTATTTTAAAGTTCGTTATTTCTATAATAAAAAGTGTGCTTTTTGTTTTTACACCAGTCTTGGTATTCTGGCCTCCTCAAACAAATAAGTCATATTTTCAGGGTAATAAACCTGCTACAAAAAGTACTCAAAGTCGACTCTACATATCTTTCCACATTTCTACATTTTAACATAAAAACACACTTCACCTTAAAAACAGACCCGTGTTTTTGTTGAAGAATTTATTTTTGTATATTTTGTACTTTTGACAGTATTAGTATTGGATAAGTGTGGTTGCTTTCCTTTCTGCAGACTGTCAGTCTGTAGTGATATGGGCATTGGCTAGACACTGGTATCACCAGAAGAAAAACAAATCTTATTTAAGAAGAACATATTTTTTAAAGAATCCCTGTACCCTTTTTAATCAACGTCGCTCTGAATGACAGATTTAGACTTTGATTTTCTTGATAATAAGATTATCTTTGCAGTAAGATGAAACCAGTTTCACTCCATGTCTCTCTGCTTTCTTATTTTCCATCCATTTTCTTCTTTTTTGAACGTGGTCTTGACTTTGAGTCCAGCCAAATGAAAGCTGTCTGTTCAGGTGGGGGATAGATGGGGGCAGATGTCAGAATAATCCATCACATAACACACAACAGATGTGTTCAAGTGTTCCAGCACATGATCGACTGTAGGCCCGGCCAGCAGGGGTTCAACCAGGAGCACGTCTCACAGGGAACGGATCACTTAGATTAGAGGGGAAAAAACACACTCGATTCTGAATGGAACAAATGTGTTCATCCTTTGTATCAGATGTTTGAATGCTTGTACATCTAGGGCTTTATTCACATAAATCTGATCATTAGGATTGACCACATTTTGTAAACAATGAAACCAAATCTGTTCATGCAGACAGTGCATACAATACCCAGTATACCTAAATCGTTTTCCATTGTTATCATTAAAGCATCATCACAAAGCCAAGTGATTTACTTTTACAACAACTTAAAGCAGTTGTCATTGGAAAGAAAGGGCGGAAAACTGGAAATTATATCTTCACCATGGCTTAAATTATGAGCTGCATGAGCATAAGCAACAAAGGTTTTTCTGTATTTTACTCTCCAATAAGGAAACTGATTCGTTCATTCATTAATCATTCACTTTGTGGTTATAGACTTTGGTGTACTGACAACAAAGTTCTACATCATTCTTTACTTACAGAAATTTATAGTATGCTGTTTGTTATATTTAAATCCCACAATGCTGGATTCATGAATACTGTGTGAGCAGGTGCAACAGATAGTGTACAGATAGTACATTGGTGTCGTGACCCGAAAAGTGGTAACGTTTAGGGGGGAGAGTGAGATAGAGGCCATATAAGAGTTTGCAGGTATACCTCACTCCCCTGACCTCAAGAGGCATACACGTTACCAATGCCAAAGGTTGTGGTCTTTAGTATATTTGTTAATGCACCTGCCTACCATGCTGGTTGATGCTGGTTCAAATCCCTCACAGAGTGGTGCAAGTCAGACCAATTACAATGGTGCTGTGACCTGGATAGTAGTGAGGCTTAGGGGCATGACTACACTAGAGGTCGACCGATATATCGGGCCGATATTTGTTATTTTTTTTATATATCGGCCGATATCCGTGTTTAGTAGCGCTGATTTAAAGTCAGGCACGTTGGCGGGCAGCCCCGTGTTATTGGTGCGGTGGAAAGTGCTGCTGCAGCAGCATGTGAAGCACCCCAAGCCAAAACTTTTGGAAGATTCAACAGCAGTCCTGGGAGATAAAGGTAGTCAGAGAATTTCACTCTGTAAATGGGGTGGAGAAGTTGACAGCTCTAACAAACACTGCAGCATGACGTTACCAAAGTAAACTGTCTCTGACGTTACTCCGCCCCGCTCACAGACAGCACCGCGCTCGGAGAGACAGCTGTCCTGGAGCTGCCCAGAACGGTGAATCACATTTGTTCGGAAGCATGGTTTGATGCAGACAATAACCAGTTTTCCATCCAACTCATTTGTATTTAGGGATGTCAATATTCGATAATTTCCATGATCGATCGTCGTTTAAATTAATGATCAATTAATTACCTTAATGCTGCAAAATGCGTCTGCAGCGGTATTATTATTATGTGCAAAAGCCACTTGGAAAAAAAGCTTTCTCATCCGGATTAAAGGGGTTTTAGTCTGAATAAAATGCTAGTAGCAGGACTGTAAAATGAATAGATGTGATTATGATCATTTGATAAAATGAAGAGAGCGCTACATACGTTGGAGATCATTTTACTTTGTTGACTGTTTCCCGTCAAGGAGACCGCTGCATGCGCCTCTTTTAATTCTTTCGTGGTGCTCGTTGTTGTATTTTAAAACGCATCTGCAATGCGTGTTACTACATAACACACTATAGTAGTGGTGCAACGGATCATCATTGATCCGTGATCCGTTCGGATCAATATCTTCGGTTCGGCACACACGTGACCCGCGGATTGATTTATGAAAAAAAAAAAGTTGCGCATGTTTAGTCCACACTCAGTGGTAATGGCGAGCGGAGGAACGGAGGAGCTTGAACGGCCGGTTCATTTTGGATTCCCTGTCAGATATAATGATGAGGAAAGAGGTTAGAGTGAAAATATTGTGCCAGATCTTTATGAACAGGAGAAGAAAACAGTTGTGGATGAACTATCCCGAGCATCCTCTGTTGCACTCACGACAGAAGGGTGGACGTCCAGGGGGACGGAGAGCTCTGTGATGATAACTGCTCACTTCATCACAGCACACTGGGAGATGAGAAGTCAGGCTATTATGTTAAAAAGAAGATATTATGTGCACTTTAAGTTGATTTCATATATTTTAATTTAATAATTTAATGTTAATAAAAAAAGACAAAACGTATGTTTATTTGTCTTGGCCTTTTTTTTTTTTTTGCTGATCCGAAAAATGATCCGATCCATAGCCTACGAGGACGAGCGAGCGCGGGTTTGACTAGATGTATTTGGAGATTATTGCTCACGTCTCATTCTGCACATATCCAAATGTTCCCATATTCGCAATGTATTTGAATGTTAAACTATAATATTTTTTATTTATTTAATGTAAACTAGACGATAAAGATCCTCTTCACATGAGCAAAAACCTTGGCATAACAACAGAGTGGACCGGTATACTACGGTCTATTTAAACTGACCAGTGTAACCTTTTAAATGTTTGGTTGACTGTACTTTATTTTAATAATGAACAGACTGCGATGTAAGTTTGAAATTAGAATGCACTTTAGATGTTCTGTGTTATTTATACCAAACACAAATGTTGCTGGTTGCTAGTGTGTTTGCAGCACTACTGTTATTTATTTTTTATATATTTATTTTTTTAATATTTTTCAGATTTTTATTTTTAAAATTGTATTTATTTAAATGTATATTTAAGTTTACATTTATGTTCCAACAAACTTGAAAAATTCTACTTGATAAATGCTCTAAAACTTTTATGTAAATATATATAATATATATATATATATTACCTGTTTTATATATTTAATACTTGGTCAGTTTATTGATTTTGTTTGGTTAAATTTGGATATATTTTTTATTTTAATACCATGCAGTGCACAAAATTAAGATTTGAGAGATGGTTCAAGTCAGTGCTCAATAAATGATGATAAGTTTAGAAATGTTATTAGTGTGACATTTTTGCATGCAAATGAAGGGGAAAACTTCAAGATATCGGCCCTAAAAATCGGCAGCACATATCGGCCATCGGCTGACCCATACCTCTAAACATCGGCATCGGCATCGGCTATAGAAAAACCCATATCGGTCGATCTCTAGACTACACAGAGGCCACATACTAAGAGCTGTACAGGTAAACCTCACTCCCCTGACCTAAAGAAATGCACTAGCAGCTAATACTGGAGGCTATGGTCTTAAGTGTCATATTGGAAGTTGGTTTGAATCAGATTGGTGCAAGTTAGACCTCTTACATTTTCGCTGTGACCCAGAAAGTGGTGAGGTTTAGGGGGAAAGTGTAATGGAGGAGATATAAGTGTTGTACAGGTATACCTCACTTCCCTGACCTCAAGTTGCTGATGCCAAAGGATGTGGTCTTTTCTTGTTAGTACATCTGACTAACATGCCACTTGATGCTAATTCAAATCTCTCTCAGAGTGGCACAAGTTTTACCAGTTACTTTGGTGCCATGACCCGGATAGTAGTGAGACTTAGAGGCATGAGTAAACAGAGGCCAGATACTAACAGCTGTACAGTTAAACCTCACTCGCCTGACATCAAGAGGTGCACTAACCTCTCATATAAGATGCCGGTTTGCATCCCATTCAGAGTGGTGTGAGTTGGACCAGTGGTATTGGTGCCGTGACCCGGGTTAGAGTGAGGATAAAGGGGGTAAGTAAAATGGAGGGCATATATTAAGAGCTGTACAGGTAAAACTCACTCCCCTGACCTCAACCATTCAACAAGCATCTGATTTTGAACCCTGCGGCCTTTTTACATTTACCATGTACGTTGGATTGCACTACCAGTTGCATGGGTAGTTGGCAGCAAGTTTTCACTTCAGCACCCGTAATAGCAGAAATGAAAACACCTCACTAATTCACTGCATACATCTGTGCTAAGCTGGTGTGAGGGCCTGACTGAAGAAGTGAAACAGAAAATATATTTTCATCAAAGCCAGTAGAGGCCCAAGTTACACCCACCTATCAAGGGCTAATGTAATTTAGAAGGTAAAGCAAGCATTTTCAATCCACCAAAGTGAACTCAAATTCACCTTTTTTCTGGATTTTGAAATTATGTGACACATTTGTTATGTGATTTCACTTTGCCAGGGCCTTAATGCAGCATAGTTCACTTTAAGAGGAAAGGGTGTGTGAAATTGAACATCGATACAGATTTACACCTTGTTCTTGCTAAATATTATTTCTGCTCATGGTTTAGGGTTGGGGTAAGTTTCCTTAAAGGGGTCATATGATGCAGTTTAAAATTTTTCCTTTGGAATGTTACAAGCTCTTGGTGCATGAAGAAGATCTGTGAAGTTGCAGAGACTGAAGTCTCAAACCCAAAGAGATATTCTTTATCAAAGTTAAGACTCTACCTCATCCCCTAAAACACCTCGTTTAAACACACCCCTACATGTCTACATCACTATGTGGAAATATTTGCGTAATGCCGACCAAATGTTCACACAAAGAAAGAAGCCGTGGTTTCAGTAACCACAGTTAGTGTTGAAACAGCCATGTCTGGGAGGTGTGTGTATCTAGGCGAAAGCAAAAGCACTTTATCTGGCCTTCCAAAAGTAAGGGATCTTTAGGATTACTTACAACAGAACAGCAACACATTTTATGGACAACCGTTTCATGTACCTAGGAGAGGAAGTAATTCTGACTTTGCTATAACAATCTGGCACTTCTGAATCAGCTACTGTACATATGTTTGGTTATTAGTTTGAGCATTGTGTATGTGTGTGTGTGTGTGTGTGTGTGTGTGTGTGTGTGTGTGTGTGTGTGTGTGTGTGTGAGAGAGAGAGAAAGAGAGAGATCAGGATCACACAGTGGAGTCAGCTGTCTTAGCCATCAGTGGCTTGTGTACTGCAAACACATATGAGCTTCATCACTGTGTTTGTCACGCCACTCTGTTCCTCTTTCGGGCTTAAGCTGATGGTAAATCTAAGGACATTATTAAGCTCGAGATTATGGAAAGGAGCCTTACATTTCTGACGAGTACTTGCGGTGTTCGGCCAATCACAATGCACTGGGTCAGTTGGCCAATCAGAGCAGACTGCGCTTGTCGGAAGGAGGGACTTTGTAGAAAACGACACTTTTGAGAGAGGCGAGGCATAGAGGATCTACAATAATGTACAGTATTTGAAAAATAATGAGGTTTTAACATTAAAGCATGTCAACATATTCTGTTACTTAAAACACAAAAAAAATTATCTTTAAAAATCATCAAATGACCCCTTTAAAAACTCAAAATAAACACAGGGTAGAAATGTTTTTAAACCAGACAACATCTAGACTTGGTCAAATTTCAGACCCATGAAATATTCATCAATCTGTCAATATTTTAAACCGCTTGTCACCACAGTTTGTAGTTCTGCCATCTGCACAATGCAACACAGTTTGAATGTTTCCCCACGGCTGCTGTACTGTAACAGTGCATTCCTTGTGCTCACATGCAAATACTTGTGTGTTCTGTTTCTCCAAGGCTATCCATGGCATTTAAAAAGTTATAGGCCATACTCAAGACTGTTTATTTGTTTGTCTGCAGTGCCTACAACCATGCAAGGAATTATGGGAAACAAGACGAGCCCTGTCTCCCAAGACTTGCGAGGTAAGTCTCTCCACGGAAGAATTCCTCCTTATGTTTTCGCCAATTGGAGATTGTTACAGCCGTGAAGGAAAGGCTAATTGTGTGAGACATTTCTCTGATTAAAAACCACACAAATTTAAGTCTGAGACGAGCTTATGAATTAGCACACGGAGCCATGTAGTCACGCTCTGCAATCAAAGATGTGTCAAGCGTGCGTGTGGTTTTGTGTGCGTTAGTCTAAAACGAATTGAAGCAGCAATTGAAAAGACTCTCAGAATTCCAGTGTGATTTTATGGCCCTTTTATCCCATGTCCCCAGAGTGGCTTAGAGTTGAACACACAGATTATGTTTCCCTCAGCGGAGATCAGCACGTTATTGAAGTCAACCAGATAAGAGCTGTGTTTATGTCCAGACCTTTGTTCTTCACAGAAAGAGCAACAACTGTTAACATCTTGTTGAAATTCAGCGATCATTATCTCAACAATGCTTTAATTTAAACAGTCAGCATGAAGTGTTTCAACGCTTGAAGTCCATCAGATGGACGCGTTGTGTGGTTCAGATGTGCAAAAGACGCATTGGGTAATAAGTACCCAGAATTCTTCACAGCCACTTAGAAACACGCAGTGAAGCCCTTTGTTGTTTTCCCAATTCTGTGATTCACCCAATGGAAGAAACATGTGCCTCGTTCAGACTGACAGAAGTGTTGAGTTGAGTAATCTTGGAGATGTTGTGCAGATGAACCGTTTCCAGAGCGCCCCGCTGCCACATGTGTGTGCAGAAGCAGAGAGGTTATATGTGTTTGACTCGGGCCATAAGGAACGGCGTGTCAACGACGGCTAGAGTGCATGAGTCAGTACAAACACACGACAGGACAGGCACACAGAGACCGCCGGACGCCTTTGTGGCTCACCCGGTATGGTTTGGGTGGGTGGCTTTGTCTAACCGCTGCGTACCACTCGTTGTCTGCCTTTCTTTCACTTTTTGTCACTCCCTGACTTTACAGCTGCCTCTCATTAGTGGTGTACGTGTGCTAAATCAAGCATTACTATTGCTATTAGGGTTAGTGAGTTGAAGAAACCCCTGTTCGGTCCCACCAGGATTTAGCGATTTTGCAGTTGCAGAATTAATGCAAATCAAGCAAACTCTGCACTGCATTATATGTGAACGCTTGCATTTTTGTCTTTATTTTGGCAAAACAAAATGCTAGTCAAATTCCTTTCTGCTATATTGCAGTGAATGTCACTGAAAAATGAGCAGGGATGGACAGACTATATACTGTAGAGCACCATGACTTTTTGTGCAATTATTCAAAATAAAAATAATAATAATAATTGAATCAATACATATATTTCCTTGTCCTTAGAGCATGGGACAAAATGAAAAAAAAAGTTAGTTTAATGATAATTTTAACCTACTTTACATACATAATATAATGTACATTAGGGTGTATACTTTGTAAACTTCATAATGCCTGATTTTACCAGTAGATTAAATTTAAATAAGTACTATATTTTATTGGATATGCACTTTTTAAAATGTAAGTAAATGCAATAATACTATTGGTAATACTATTATAAACAGTGAATTTTTTTTATTATAATAATAGACAATAATATGTGTTAAACTTGAAATTTAAAATGTAAAATATTTAAAAGGCACAAAGATATTTACAGATAATTGTTACTGACTTACTGTCACTAACACTTAGAAGTACATCATAAGTATTGATAGATTTTCACTGCAAAACAACGGGAAAACAAAGCAAATATCACCACAATTTTTGAGAGAAGCCACAAATTCAGTCGTTTTAGACTGCTAAAATAAAATAAGATGATGGGGGCTGTCTATAGTAACATATAAAACTTACCACTTTACCTGTTCTGCACTGTTTTTGCTGCTGACATCAATGTTACTTAGATGTGTTCAAATACTGTTCAGTATTTACACTCACTTTTCTATTAAAACCCTAGTAAAGTAAAAAAAATACCTTACAAACCGTACAGCAATGCTGTGTCAATTACCTACTGATAGATCACAGAGTCTTCTAAAATGAGCTTTTTATCTCTGTGTCTTCGGTAAGAAGCATCACGAGTGTGTGACCAGTGCTGAGTTCCTGCGCTCGCTGCGGTCACAGAAGCAGGGCGACTGTCCTCCGCCCCAGCGGGCGACTGGCTTCGCTGCAGCCTGTGTGGAGGGCTGTGGGGTCGACCGAGAGTGCTCCGGCTTCAAGAAGTGCTGCTCAAACGGCTGTGGACACACCTGCCAGTCCCCAGCCAACCTTTACAGAGGTACAACACACTGCAGCATGGGATGGGAATACACCTCAGCTTATCCATTTAGTTAACCATGCATTTAGTTGCATTGGTAAAACTGAAAAAATCATAAAAATCTAATTGATTTTTAATTAGAACCATTTATTAAATGTTTATCTTAAATTGTTAATCTTTTAAAAAGCTTTTTGTTTGCATATGGCACACTCTATGATTTTCTTTTGTGAAACATGAAAACATTCTAAAGAATGCTGGTAACCAAACCATTGTGGCTCCCATTCACTTCCATTTGTTTGGACAAAACTACAATTGAAGTCAATGGGAAACTGAAATTGGCTACCAAAATTATTCAGAATATGTTTTTTCATGCTCCTCAGAAGAAAGTAAGTCATACAGGTTAGGAACGACATGAGGATGTTTTTTTTTTTGTTTTTTTGTTTTTTGAAAAATAATATCTAATTTATTTTAATTGTTATATTTTAAAATATTTAGTAAAGAATTGTTTTTTTTAAATATTGTCATACAGTATAAACCATATGATTTTATCTTCAATACAAAAATTACTAAGAAATTACAAAGGTCTCTAGGAACCATGAAAATGCATTTAAACTTAAGATTTCCTTAATCTCAGACGTGCATTTTTCCTTGACCCAAATTTAATTCACAGCTGTGTCTGCTGTTGTTTGTAGAAGGCAAGAATTAAATACTCAGTGAGGCTTTTATATAATGTTGTAATTTTGACCTGATTAGCTGATTTATTGTCGCCCTCGTAGGCCAAACAGACTTCCCTTGATTCATTGTCCATTCACCCTTTTACCTCAAAGTCTCTGTTTTTTCTCAGGAGTGCCTTTGAAGCCAAGGAGAGACATTTCCTTTTCCGAGGACCAGCACGGACATCTGAAGGTGACGTGGATGTCCAAGTTCAATGTCTCTGTTGAGCCGGTCCTGTATGTTCTTCAGAGGAGGTGGAATCACGGGATTCACCCCAGCGAGGACGACGCGTCCACCTGGCAGACCGTTCTCATGGTAAGTGCTGGATACAGAGCTCTGATTAAGATGAAGAGTCTAGTTTATTCAGCGTAAGCACATGTGGGTTTGAGGTTTGTGGAAGAAGTCTTGAATCCACTGTTACACATAATTCTTCAAACCTCCTAGTAATGTCTTTCAAGGACTCTTTGGGAATACCTCCATTCTGCTAAAGTGAATGGTCATGAAGGGACCTGTGCATTTAAGTAGAACTATATCCATATGGTTCATTAGCTATCGATGTGTTATGTTAAGAGCATTTAGAGAGTGTTTATAATCTGCTATAGAGCTGGACACACTTGCCAAACTGTTTTTAGGGTATGCTGAAACCAGAGATTCAGTCAGTCTCAAACTGCTAAGTAGGGGTGTGCAATACTGACACAAAATTATATCTCTTTGTTTTGGGGATTTCTTTGCTATAACAAAAATTAAAGGATATTTTGCGGAGTTTGTTTTTGTGCAGATACCTTGGCCGGTTTAGGTCTGTCATGGATAAATAAATATGACACTAAAACAGACAGTCGTTTACTCAAATGTTACGTTCAAAACAGCTGATTCATTTAGAAACATGAATTCTTTATGAATGGATCATTGAATCATTGACTCATGATTTTTTTAAAAACAGTTAGTTTCATTCAAAAATAAGAGACCGCAGTGTTTCCGCACACAGATGTTCTGCTCTGGCTCTGTTTGGAACTAATTTGGTTGACGAAACAGGAAAAGAAAACAGACCTGTGTCTAAAATGTAACTGCTGTATAAAATCCACAGTACAATAAACAACATTTGCAATCACACTCATGTGCCGATATTTGGGAAAACCGCACTTGCTTATGTGATATTGCTTAACTATATGATATCTTATAAACATAAAAAATAAAAACACAATGTTTTTGAGGAATTATATGCACTGTAATGTCAGCTCACACATTGTTAAAACAATAATTACGATATTATTGTTGATGATAAATATCACACACCCCTACTACTAAGTATTTGTATATATTTCAATAATTTGCAGTACACTTTCATTTGAGCTTTTGAAACCCTCTTGGACACTTGTGTCATTTCATTGTGAAAATTTTAAAAAGAATACTTAATTGTATTGGATATGCACTTGCAGTGTACATCGAATCTTAAAAGTACTGTATATTAATTATTTAATGCAGATAATGTAATATTAATGAAATAAAAAGCCACTTATGTGTATATAAAGAGAGACACTTTCATGACTGTTTCTAAACACAACTTAAGTGAAAAGTTTACATTTAACAGTATGTCAAATATAAAAGAAGTGATTTCAAAGTAAACATTTTTTTAAGAGAAGTAATTATGAAATGACTTATGAAGATGATTCACAAGTGAGTCACTCATTCCACTCTAAAGGCCAGCTAATTGTATTGTAAACTATTAGACAATTTAGTTTAATTGTAATTAATATCCTATAATTAAGTACTCTTTTTAAAAGTACGCTAACTTTTTTTACACTGGGGGAAAGCCAGAATAATTTTCTTTGCTAAACTCTACACCAGAAATGCTGTGCGCTGAATTGAAAACCGCTCAGAATGTTCTTTTAAACATCTTTTCTTTTTTTTTTGTAATCACATTTAAATGAGTGTTTTCTTCATAATCAGTAAAGCAGTGCTGACTGGTCTTCTCAGGAGATTAAGAGACATTGAAAGAAACAGGCAGCTCATTGTGCAGTGTCTGAGCTCCCGGTGGGATCCGTGATGTAATGGATAGGGATGTCTGAGCTGTGCTTTTCAACAGGCCTTTATAGAGAGATCTCCCTGCGCTGGATCGAGCTGTCATTACTGTGACTCTTATCAGCATACACAGCAGTGATGGAGCTCTTCCATCCTGCATCAGGAGCGGATTTGTCTTAATTAAAGTCTCTGACCCTTCTTGCAGACCGTGGAGGACCGCTCCGTGTTGAAGGACATCCGGCCCCACAGGTGGTACCAGTTTCGAGTTAGCGCAGTCAACAGTCAGGGCACGAGAGGCTTCACCACTCCCAGCAAGCATTTCTTTTCTGTACGAGGTAAAAAAGCTCTTTCAACAATACATTACAAACAATAGAATTTGCTTCACATAGTTTTCAGATGATGGAAGCAAATCAAATAGTCTTCATACACATATTCAATACACACATACAGTACACTTATAATGGTTTTCAAGGGTTTTTGCACAAAAACACTCATTTTCCACCCTCACCCTGACCTGTTTCACACATTTTGAGCATCACTGTGACAGCAGGCTCATGTTAAGCTTTTACACACACTGTTAAAAATAAAGGTTCTTTATTGGCATCTGTGGTTTCATGAAGAACCCTTTGTACAAACAATTGTACAAGAAGTTCTGTATAGTTAAAACGGTCCTTTAGATTATTAGGATATTCTTCACACTACGAAAAAATGGGTTCTTTTAAGAACTGTTCACTTCGAGGAACCAAAATACTTATTTTATGACATCACCAAAAAAAAAATCCTTTTGGAACTTTGATTTTTTTTAAAGTACAGGCATCGTTCCTGACAGAGATTGTTCAGACAATAAAGTAACTTCTGGGTTACTACATTGAGTATTTCCTTTAATAGCATCCATCACTTATTTAAAGTAACATTAAGAGTTATTACAAACTTGATCTCCATGAATTGGATTAATTTGTACATCTCTACTATGTAATACTTTACAGTAAGGTTCCATTTGTTAATATTAAGTACATTAGCAGTTTCTCCAGAGCGACTGTAGGAGCACCACATGACAACAATCACATGTGTTTGGGGTTATTCAAACCTTTTCAGTGCCAATAATGGCCACAAATCTGTATATTTAGAATGGTAAAAGCTTTTTTACTTTAGTCACACTGTTGTATTGAGTCATGTTCATCATAAAACACTGAAAAAAGCATATATATCACCCACTTTATTAGTATTTAAATAGTATATGATAATGTTGGAGGAAAGGAAATGGTGATATGTATGAAAAATGGTGCTGTATTAAGCAGTATACAAAAAGTGTTTCTGTTGCTCATGGTAATGTTTCTGAAATGTCTGTGTATTTGACAAATATTGTGTCACTAACGGGAGCAGAAGATGTCCGGCTTGACGTGTCTGTTTTTAACTCCGCCCCCGACTGCAAGCGGCTGCTCTCGTTGATCGCGGTCTGTAGCCATATTCAACGCACCTAATCTAAAATCGGTGAGCAGGGCTAAACTCACAGCAATGTAAAATCGGTGAGCAGGGCTAAACAGGTGGCGTTAAGAACCCGATATACTTCAAACGAAATCGAAGAACGTACTGATATGATGTAATTAAAAAAAAAATCAGGCTGAAACAAAGTTCGTTTTGAGTTCGTTTCAGCGGTTCAAAACAGCTGACCAAAGCAAACTTTCAGGGGGAGTTTGTTTTGGCTCCTAAACACTTTTGAGCTTCCATTGGTCCGTGGCAATTACAAAATCAGTGGGTGCGTTCTGAATCTCCACCTTCATTTGACACGCTATTTATCTTTTTTATTTATCATTCAGATGTTAGACATAATTTACGCCCCTGCCCATCTCACACCTAGATACACCATCATTGCCTCTTCGTTGTGTTTAGGGCATACGCACGAGTGTCGCGAGTCATGTTTACATTAATGCACAGCCAGCCTTCAGAAGGGATGGAGGTGTTGGAAAGTCCGGAAAAAGTGAAATGTCACTCAGCCTTTTTGGTCTTCTTTTTACTCAGCACCAAACTTTACTTGCTTTACTATACTTTACTGAACTTTACAAAACTTTACAAAACTTAAATGCTGTCTTCTTACATGCTATCATCTATGAATACCTATGTGCTGCAAATTTAATATGTATATGTAAGTTTCACTGCAGGAGGTCACTTATTCGAAACAATACCAAAGACGTAGCTTGATCGTGGGAGGGGTTGTGTTCACCTCTACAGCTATTTTCTTTATGGTGCTACCTTTGACGACAGAACCCAAAGCAAGCCATAATGAATAATGAATAATTGCTAGATGGCACCAGAGACTGTCTGCTTTGACACTACAATCACTACTTCAGCATTTTTTAAGGAAACACACTGTTTTCAATGATTATATGCATTATTTATTTGAAGGCAAACAGCAAAGAAATTGAGAAATTTCACAGTATGAAAATGAGATTTTCCCATTACACAGTTAAACAAAGTCAGCACCAGGACTGATTAGAAAACACTAAGAAACAAACCTAACAGCCAAATCAACCATAAATGCAGTTTTTAAATCAATAGCTCAATAATGTTTTATGTTGGGAAATAATGCAAATAAATGAGAAATGTATGAAACATGCATTTATTCAAGGAGTTAGAGTCAAAGAGGACTGAATGGAGGTGTATTAGCTATGGGAGCTTGTTTTGTTTAGATTTGATTAATTGCATCGGATCTGTATGAAACTATTATCATCCCTCACATATGTTTGGCTGCTTGGATCAATTACTCCTCGAAGTGAATTGTTTCTGAAGTACTTTTAAGATATATCCATTTTGTACAATAATGAAGTCACATTTTATTTCTGTCAAACAGAGTAAAACACACGGGACAGTTTGTTTAAATATGGCTTGGGGGTGGTGGACAGTTTCCAGGGTTGGTTTTGGACCCCGAGTTTGGATTTGGGTAGGAAAAAATCATTTTAGACCAAGATTGCAGATACAATCCGCTTTATCTCAGAGCAGCAATTGGCTTTCTTCACATTTTTATTTCTTTTTTCACAATGCATAAATAGTTTAAAAAATGACATCACAAAGAGCTGAAACTGAATCGCTGTTGCGAAGAGACACATGGCTGATTTAATAAAAACAGTGAACCTTTGACATTAATAGTTCTCATACATTACAAAAATAAATACATTAATAAATAAATAAATACATATAATAATAAACTTGAGAGCATATGATTTTACAACTGAATTTAACAGCTATTTTTTAAATGTTTCACAAACTGTAAATTTTATGGACTGTAATATCATTTAATCACGCAAGAACTGTGGAAAAGCACTTACTTTGTGTGTTTTCCCAAAGCTCAAATAAAAAAGAATGGCACTAGCTAAGATTATTACAGCATTAACATGCATAAACTGTTTTTATTCCACAATATGCAAAAGTGTCCATTTCTTTGGATAAAAGCATCTTCTAAAGGAATACATGTAAATGTAAATCAAGGATACTTGAGAAACTGACACAACAAAATGCATTACTTAAAAAACAAAAAATGGGGGGGTGGGGGGGTTTGTAGCTGCCTTTAACCATGTGGTTAAAAATTACCCTCCAACATCACAATCATATTAGAAATATGCATATGCACATTCCACAACACAACAATTAGCATGTTAATTATCCCAAATGTTATTAAATATCAAGAAAAAAACGTTGGATTACCAAGATTCCCCCCAAGACTTTTCCTCAAAAATCTATTTGGGTCAGATTGACATACAGTTGGTCCATTTCTCCAAAAGAAATCACCGTTTAGGTGACCTGTAGCCATTCAGTATTTAGTTTACGCTCGACTAAAGGCTTTGTGTCTGTGACACAGTGCAGTGCAGAGAATGTGTGAATCCCCAAAGGACAGACCAAAGAGCGCAGCAGTACTGCATCACGGCCGTCAGCCTTCACTCTGTAGAAAACCACTCTGCCACAAACCCCAGAAATCTTCCGACACGCGCTCACCCACGCACAAACACAACACCTCCAGCGTTCAGGGTCTGGCCGGCACTCAGTATGTGAAACATGTTTCTAATAGTATGAAATAAGCTTTTCCATGGATACAGAAAACATCCTCCAGGGCAAGCTGAAATCAAACTCAGATTCAAACCTGGGATTTGGCTTTTGGAGACGTTTGAAGAAATGTTTTTTGGTACCAGATTGGTTAATATCATATCTGTAATGCTCTCTGATCTGAGTGATACGGCCCATATCATCCCAGACCTCAGGGGTGCTTGCGTTGGCATGTTTCGAGTTCAACAGCATGGCCAAGATTTAATCACACACAGACCGAGGCAACACACAAGCCGCTGCCAACAACGACTGGAATCAAACCTTCTGCTATTTTGAAAGATTACAGACTCTTGGAGAGCGCGTGCTAAACTCAGCAAGAATAAAACGAGTGTTAGAAATATCTGACATCTTCCTGCAATGCCCTGGGAGCGTCATCCAAGCTCTTTCTCAATGTCCGATCTGCTTCACGTCAAGACAGTCAACACACGTTAGCTAAGAGTGGAACGGAAATTAGCATGCTCCAACGCTGAAGCAATATCTTGCACTGGCACAGGCAACTTCAGAACCCATTGACACATAAACACTAAACATTTGCACAGAACATGCTGGAGATCTTGGAAAGAAGTTTCCACCACATGGAGCTCGTTCTGACGTGAAACTGCTGGAAGATGTGGGGTCCGAGGGTTGGGAGGGGTCAAATTAAGAATGCCTGAGGTCAGAGGTCGGGCGCGTGGCTGGTGTTGCTGGAGGGAAACCTGCAGATGAATGATCCTGTGTGACCTAATGACTCTCTGAGAACAAATACAAAGTGACAGTTTGGTGCTGGTGAAATAGCCATTATGTGCTTTGTTTAGTTGCTGCCCCCCAGTCTGAAATTAAGCCGACTTCACAGACCAAACACGCTCTCTTCAGAAGCCCCACAGGCACAACATTAGCATGTGAGCTAAACTGACATATCAAAGCATCTTTCCTCTGTCATGCTCAATGCACACTGATTGGCCTCCAAGGTAAAGCAGCTGGCCGTTTGTCTTAATCAGGAACAGAGCCTGTGCTCTTTATTTTCATGCTTTGAAACTGAATGTAATGCATTATTAGTGCTTGCTGAGTCAAGTATCACTATCAATATTGCTCATGCCTTAGGTTAGTGACTTGTTTCACATGCTACAGACATGAATGATATCTTGATTTTTTTTATAGAGTGTGTGCTTCTGCTTTTCTAGTTGATTAAACGTATGACTTCTGCCTTGCCAGTGATAAAATGGGTGAAAGCATATCATAAAGAATTGACAAATGTGGAGAAGAGCATTTAATTGCACTGGATGTTCACATGTAGTTAACTTCACATCTTGAAAATATAATTTTTAAAAACTGTACTTATGTCACGATTCAATGGTGCAAGGGAACGGGGAGATATGGAGATATTTTCCAAAACGAGAGTCTTTAATAATCCAACAAGGAGACACAGAGCACAAGGAAGATGTTCAAGACCCGACAAGGAAACATGAGGCAGACTACACATTTATACCAAACTTAATGAGGGACAGACCTGTGCTAATAATGACTTATAATGAGACAACAGTAACAGGAATTAGACCAAATAATGGAACACTGAAACAGAAATTTTGGGAAGTAAAAGGTCCATAATCCTGTCATATCGCTCCCCTGCTGGAAGGCAGGATGCACGGTAGAACAACAGAGGGGGGACGGGTGGGAACTAAGGAGGAGGCTCGGGAGGAGGACGTGCACCCGGGAGGGGGCCAAGAGACAGAGACCAGGGAGGCGACAAAGGAGAGAGGAGCCAGGGAGGAGACAGGAGGAGCACAGCAGGACCCAGGCCACAGTCATAACAGCAGAGTCGATGAGCCAGGGCAACAGGGAGGATCCGGAGGTCCTAGGCAGAGCAGATGGCGCCAGTGACTGATGCGAAGGCATGGATCTGAGAGGCCGCGGTGGAGCTGGAGCGACAGAGAACTGAGGAGGAGCCGAAGGAGCTGGACGGATGAGGTGAAGCCGGAGGAGCAGAGTCCCGAGGCACAGGATGGTCGACCCCAGAGCAAGGCTGAGCTGGAGGGACGAGGGAGCCTGGTGGAGCTAGTGGACTGCCGGGCCATGACAGAGGAGGGAGCTAGGAGCCATGGTGGAGCTGTCGGGTCAATGGGTGGAGGCAGAGTCCAGAGCCCAGAGGCGGAGTCAAGGGTACTCTCATGGAGCTCACAACGTATAGATGTTGGACTGAGGGCGAGCAGAGGGGCTGCCAGACGACAGCGGAGGAGGAAGAGGAGGCAGGAGTGAGTGGGAAGGTTGGTATTTGTGAGCCTTCAGGTTTCTGTCATTATTCGCTGGAGCAAGGGAACGAGGAGAAGAGGAGATTTCACAAAACGAAAGTCTTTAATAATTCAACAAGGAGTCACAGAGCACAAGAAAGACATTCAAGACCCGACAAGGAAACATGAGGCAGACTACACATTAATACTAAAATGAACGAGCGACAGACAGGTGCGGGGAATCAACCAATAATGAGACAACGAGAACAGGAACAAGACCAAATAAGAGAGCACTGAAACAGAAACTGGGAAAAAAGGTCCATAATCCTGACAATTTAAGTGTATTTAGTGAAAGTACACATTCATGATGGTTTAACACACAACATTTTAATTATTTTATACATATATAATAAATAAAAAGTGTTAGAGTACATTTTAAATAATTTAGTTTTAATATTTTATCAAGCTTAAAAGTACTCTTGTTTTGATGTGTTGACCAACATGCAAAGTAAAAGGTCATACATTTACGGAAAATAACTGATTTTTTCAGGATGTTTTCTTTTATTTTAAATTGTAGTCAAAATTATTATCACTAAGTTAATTACTTGGCTGTTATTTTAAGTATTATGAGATAAATGACAAATTACAGCAATTAACATTTTTATACAGAAAAATTACTTTATACAGTACATTTTCAGTTTTCTTAACATTCAAATGTAAGTAAAATTACAGAACAAATCATATGTAATTAATAAAATAACAAAACCGTTAGATGATAAAACAGTCAAATGACTGGCAGCAAAAGCTGCCAAACAAAAAACATAAAATTAAAGTAAAGTCTCCTTAGTTAAATAAGCTGAAAACATTGTTATTTTAAAAATATTTTCTGAATTATTATGATTATCATTATGACAAACTCTTTTTTAATAGTGCTTTTCAAGATGCAAACACCATCACTCTAGAACAATCTTAAAGTTTCTAAACTTTATTTCTTTCATACAAACCTTCTTATTGAGAAGAGTTTTATGTTGTTTTACTGAAAATAATGAAGTTTGAAGACACTGCTCTCTTCTGGGTAACACTTCAGTTTAAGACCCAATTCTCACTAACAAATTGCTTATGAGCATGTCTATTATTAACATATTGGCAGTTTATTATTATTTATAAAGCACATATTCTGCTTCTCTAATTCTACCCAATACCTAACACTAACAACTAATAAGTGGCAAATTAGTAGTTTATTGAGACAAAAGTCATAGTTAATGTTTTGTTAATGGCTAGAATTGGACCTTAAAATAAAGAGTGCCTCCGGAAATGTAAAAATACATTGTGTATCTTATAAGTGTTCAGTTTATGTCCCTCTAAGGGCTTATTTTAGCAAATTGACATTATTTGCTGCTCTTAACAAGCTACACGATCATGAATGAATATTTCTGTATCTGTAGTCATAACTGTTTTAAAGGCTCTGGTGGGTGTGCTTACAGTAAAATGAGGCGCGGACTGAATGTTATGTCTACACTCTTGTCCTGTCTGGATTATTCGCGCATCACTGGCAGTGGTCATGTGTGTCTCCCAGCAGCGGCGGTGGACACATTAGCACACATATACACACTACTCAACTCATGTCTGGAACAGATCTGTTCGCCACATCAACAGAAACATGCACACAAACTCTTAGAGAACCATATTATCCACACACACACACACACGTGCATTCCTTTATTCCTGCTGAACACTTTGGTAGCTTGTGAAAACACTCTTATGTGGATCGACGAAACACTACAGGCAACAACTGACCTTTACATATTTCAAGAACCCAATTCTTAATACGCAACATTAATGTATTTTTTTTAACAACTGTTGTTTAAAATCCCTTATTTTGAAGGGAAACTGGCCTAACCGATGACATTTCTGACAAAAATTTATGTTATGACAGCTTAATGGTTATGTCATATTCCAGCCCAAAATGCTAACAGGCCGTTCAATCTGAGTGTGCAATAATAATGATTATTATTGTTAGCAGTAGTAGTAATAGTAGGTATTTGCATTATTCAAAATATTATTTTATTTAATTATTTTTAAAATTATAAAATTAATTCTATAAAGAAATATATAACGCAATTGTTCAGTCAAATAAAAACAAGTATTTAATATGATGATTTTTTTTTACAGAACAACAGTAAAATTACCGGACACTACTAATATTAATGTCTGTCTTTGCTTACTTTGCTTTAAAACGTTTAACTAGAGAATTTTTATTTTGGCAGAGTAAAAGCTTCTCATTTGACAGCAACAGATTTATAATTGATTCTCATTACAAATCTGGGAAGATGGTTGATGTAGATGGAGTCCTTGTGGAGCTGCATTTACTGCAAACCGAGACATTGAAAACACCGGATCTTGCACTGCTGGCGTGGAAAAAAAAAAATCTGTATAAATCTGGAGAAATCACATACCTGAAAATGTCACATGAGCAATAACGTTGGCTAACAATTGTTTGTCTTTATTCTCATGTCTTGAACACATGTTCTGAGGTCTGTCTTTCTTCTGTGGTCCACTTCAGGTCATGTCAGGCGAACACAAATAAACTGACAAGAGGGTGATGAAAAGCAGTGGTCTGACTGAAGCACCTTCACTTCTCTGTTTCAGATCCGTTTCCCCCAGAGACCCCACAGAATGCCAGAATAGGGAACCAGACGGTTCACCCTGATGGCACGGTGAGTGTTCTGGTCCTGTGGGAGGCCCCTGGGGAGAGCGACTTGGTGGTCCACCATTACAAGGTGACCTGGAGCACTCAAGGAACACCCCCAACCAGCCAGAGCCGGGCTGGACGGGTCACAGATGGGGTAAGCCCTCCTGAGCTCAGGCCTCTGTCTAACCCCTTTCCTGGCATATTCTCTCAAATACTACTCATACTTTTATATCTCTGCTAAACTGTGAACCTGTAGGGGGTTACACTCTGTGTTTATGTGTGTGGAAAGTTCATTTCAGAAGAATGAGTAAGAAAATTAAGCCAGACCAGAGGCTGCAGATAGTGGCCAAAATCTTGTTGAGGTTAAAGAACAATTTTTACCTTTCTCTCATAAAGTTGAACCTGAACCCTTAGAGAGGGGAGAAATTTCCCCAAGTTGTTTTTCTTGGTTCCAGTCTTGGAACGTCAGACCCAGGAAGTTCTAAATCTCCGACTGAGTTTAAGGATTTAAATGTATGTTTTCACTGGTCAGCCTTGCTCCACTTTGGCCAGCGCCACCTCACAGGTGTTGGACTCATGTGCCCCACCTGTGATGTAGTAAAGCGCTAGAGCCAGTTAAGTCGGTTCCCCACCACGACCGCAAAACAAAGACGCAGCTGGCCTAGTGATCAGCATATTTTATTGTAGTCCAAGTGCTCTCCTGAAAGCCACAGCTCTCAAATGGTTTTGATTAGGTAATTTGTTTTTACAATGCAATAACCTCTGTGTCTGAGAAAGCAATCTATTTTATTGAACAGTAGCCTATAAAGGCCTATTTCAGCTGACAGATTTTTGTTCTCAGAATGGATCACTGCAAGCATTTAAGAGTTATTGAGAGTAGTAGAAAATGTCAGATAATTTTCAAACTGCCTGGAATTAAGAATCTATTCAATCCAAAAAACACAATTTAGTTGAAACTAAATGCACAGGAGCCCTATATGTCTGATATTTTAAAATTTAGGAATGACAAAAGTATGGCTCATTTAACAGAACAGCACTCTTTGTCTCAGATATGTACAGAAACTACTCCATATGTATTCTTTATTTGAAAAATTACAGTAATAGATGAAGATAACATGATACTTATTTAGTGTGATTACCTGGACAAACTCATTGTAAGATTTTAATGTTTAAAAAAAAACAAGGGAGCTGGTTATATCTAGTTTAAAAGAAAAAACACATTATTTGTATATGTTCTCTGTGATGAAATGCCAGTCGGATACCCCAAAATGATACTCTTAAGATATCTAGACCAGTTCTTGAATCCTGTACTGAGGAGACCAGCTGGGCTCCACATGTTTTCAAATCAGCATAGAGGTCTCGTTGTCATGGTCTTGAGTGAGCAGATTGGAAAACTGGTCCACCACAGAGGAATATGCAGATGATGATTCAAATAAGAAACTTTTTACTTACTAGTGATAGTACCATTTACATTTTTTACATTTATGCATTTGGCAGACGCTTTTATCCAAAGCGACTTACATTGCATTCAGGCTATACATTTTTTTTTATCATTATGTGTGTTCCCTGGGAATTGAACCCACAACCTTTTGCGCTTATAACACAATGCTCTACCATCGAGACACAGGAACACCTACTGCAGTACCACCAGGCAATACTTACTACTCCACTTGTATATGTTAAGAAGAGGGGACCAAGCATTGAACCTTGAGGCACCCCAGTGGTTAGTTGATGTGGTTAGCTCATAACTCTGTGAAACATTACAGTTTCAGGTTTTGCTATGACCAGTTCAGGGTAAGGTGGACAAGATAATCTAGTGATTTACCATATCAAAGACAGCAGAACAGTCTTGTAGGACCCATAATCTGGAGTCGACTCTCAGCCACAAAGTTAAAACAACTGACAGCAAGACAGTCTCTGTAGATTGTCAGCTTTTGAAGCCAGATTAATTGTCAGCCAGCAGGTTGTTCTGTGAAAGAAAAGTAGAAAGCTGAAAACAATTAAAGAAAAACGACATCAGGTGTTATAAGCTGTGTTGTTGGTAAATTACCTCCAGAGGGTGTCATTGATAGTATAAATGTTTTCAACTGTTGTCCAGCTCAAAGCAATTCATTTTAAATGAATAACTCATATGAAATGTCTCATATTAGCATAGATACCTGTCACATAATAATTATGATTTATGAGAAGTGTTTTCCTTACTAATGCAGCATAACCATGTGCTTAGGTGATGAATTAGGTGTATGCCTGGTTAAAGAGATGGATCTGTACTGTAAACTTAAACTGACAGAGTGTGTCTGAATCCCAAACTTTTCTAAGAAGACTATTCCAGAGTTCAGAGCCAAACGGGAAAAGGATCTACCTCCTGTAGAGGATTTTGATATTCTTGGTGTTATTAAATGACCAGAATGAACATGATTAAATATAGTGTGATTTGAGCTCACTTAGGTATTGCAGAGCCAGATCATTCAAAGCTTCATAAATAATTATTGCAGAATTCCTAAAAATGTGTACAGTGATACTAAAATTTGACTGATATGATAATATTTCTTTGTTCTAGTAATCACCCTTACTGCTTTATTTTCATATTAAATAATCCTGTAGGACACCCACCCAGTTGCACATTACAAGTTCTAGTCTTGAGGTCATGAATGCATGAAACAGAATATCAGCTTTATAAATTGAAAGCAAGGATATGCCTTAAACAGCAGATTGCAGTCAAGCAGCATACAAAGTTTCTTAACCATAGAAGATAAGAGAATGCAACCATCAAGAGACAGGTTATGTTCTAGTGCAGCAATATCTACAATGTACAATATTTCAGCACTTCGAGCACTGCAACATATATTTTTTTTTTCATAAAACATATAACATACAAATATATTCAATCACTTTTATGCAAATGGATGTTCTTTCAACTAAAGTGAAAGTGACATTCAGCCAAGTATGGTGACCCATACTCAGAATTCGTGCTCTGCATTTAACCCATCCGAAGTGCACACAGAGCAGTGCACACACACACACACACACACACACACACCCCTAGAGCAGTGGGCAGCCATTTATGCTGCGGCGCCCAGGGAGCAGTTGGGGGTTCGATGCCTTGCTCAAGGGCACCTAAGTCATGGTATTGAGGGTGGAGACAGCACTGTACATGCACTCCCCCCACCTTCAATTCCTGCCGGCCCGAGACTTGAACTCACAACCCTTCGGTTGCGAGTCCGACTCTCTAACCATTAGGCCACGACTTCCCCCCAAACTAAGATATGTACAGTGTTGGGAAGGTTACTTTGGAAATGTAATAGGTTACAGATTACAAGTTACCCTGTTTAAAATGTAATAGTAGTGTAACTTTTTCAATTACTTTATTAAAGTAATGTAACTAATTACTTTTGAGTACTTTTTGATTACTTTTCTAAATTTGTGAAAATCAAAGAATAATGAATAAAAGCATATACATCAACTTAAATACAGTTATCTAATAAGCATGTGACGTATTCTGTGTAATAAACTCCTGAAACATTGGTGTTTTTTTGAAACTGCTGTCTCTGTATATGATGATAGTTTTCTCAAAATAAGTAAAATGCACATGAAGTGACACAGAGCAGTTCTAGAAATTATGTTTATGTGCTCGTGTACTCCTATATTGAGGCGGCAGAGGTTGAAAACACTGCGAGCTTCAGTAGGCCTATGTGTAGTAAATGAAACCATGTCTTTGCCATTAATTTACAGGAGGGCGGACTGGGAAAAAAATTCAGACTGGAAAATTCTAACTCATACAAACAAATTCACGGACAAAACTATTTTTTGTATGGACCTGACATAAAAAAGGTTTAAATCTTTAATTTGGGGACATGCAAAATAATTAAAAGTTCTCTCCTGAACTGCACCTTCACTTCCATTTTTCTCTTCAGTCTCTTTATTTTGCCCTGTTATCCATCTCTCTCATGACTTTAATACTCAAGATTGAACAAAACTATACTTTACAATACAATACTCTACAATACTACAATATCTTTATAGAAAAATCCTAATACTGTACACGAGTCATGTTTTCCTTACAAAAATTGACCATGCTTTTTTTAGCCTATATACAATAACCTTGTTTTGTGTTGTTTTTTGCAAATGGATTTGTATTTATTTTTAATGACCCAATTTGTAAAATCATTTTAAATTTTTGGTTACCACAGTTAAACAATAGTAACCATTTTCTCTGGATTTATAGTTAAATATTAAAATGTTAATTTTCGTAAGGGTTGTGTTGTTGTCTGTCCGTAGCTCCCCCTAAACCTATAAAAAAAAATTGATTGTTTTTCAGCTAAATTACTACTGTAACATTACAACTGATAATAATGATGTCCTTTATATAGTATTTTGAGTGATGACTGATGAGCAACGTGCTGCTGCTTGATTAAATAAATAAAAAACAAAGACAAAAAAGCATCTTTACAGATGAAACTGACCTGAAACAGTAGTTCTGCTTCTCTGCTCCAGCTGTGCGCTTCCACAGTCCACTCTCTCTCTCTCTCTCTCTCTCTCTCTCTCCTCTCTCTCTCTCTCTCTCTCCCTCTCTCTCTCTCTCTCTCTCTCTCTCTCTCTGTCTCTCTCTGTCTCTCTCTCTCTCTCTCCCCCCCCCTCTCTCTCTCTCTCTCTCTCTCTCTCTGTCTCTCTCTGTCTCTCTCTCTGTCTCTTCCCCCCCCCCCCCCCCCCCCCCCCTCTCTCTCTCGCATTGATTACTCTGAGTCTGATCCAAACCGTTTGGCGGAGGCGCGGAGAGCGCGCGAGTCATGACTAACACTTCATGATTTATTAGAGATTTAATTATCAAATGGCGGATTCGCAAATGATCGCTTTAGTACATTCGGCAGGCAATTATACAACAATGATATTAAAATAGCGGGCAAAATCGGCTGCCAGGCCACCGGGAATTGTCCCGGTTCTCCCGGTGTCCAGTCCGCGCCTGATTTCCACAGACACGCAGAATGTGCAAGTCATATATTGCATTTTTGAGGCTTAATATTCACAGACACTAGTCCATGTCATGTTTTGATTCAAGTGTACTGACCTACTTTTGATTTAGTCATCCAAAATGTGGCATATTCCGTCCGCGTTAGGCATTCCGTTTTTATGACTGGATTCTACGAACCAGACTGTGTTTCCACATCCCGGAAATGATTAGGGCGGTATGTCTCAGAGTAGTCAGTGCAATTTGGGAAAGAAATCAGTTAAATCTGTATGTGGATGTGTGTAAATATTCAAATGTAATCCCCTTTGTAATCGTTAAAAATTTCATAAGTAACTGTAATTTAATTACTCATTTTCTCTTAGTAACTGTAACTAATTACAGTTACATTAATTTTGTAATTAAATTACGTAACGCCGTTACATGTAACTAGTTACTCCCCAACACTGGATATGTAAATCTTCTATTGCTCAAATGTCGTCATGTGAGTTCAATAAAATATGGAACTATGGAAATGCTAAACTTATTTACACATACTGAGTATCACCTGCATGACAGTGTCAACTAATTCAATGTTTTCCGATAATGTCTCCTAAAGGAAGCATGTACAAGGAGAAAAGCAGATGGCCTAACACTGAGCCCTGTGGCACTCCATATTTATCTTGTGATTGATGACATTTCTTCATTAACTTGAAACAAAGTGGTAATGGTCAGATAAGCAGGACTTAAATCGTGCTAATGTCAGTCCACTAATGCAAACAAAATAACTCTAGCTTATTCAAGAGAATGTCATGATCTATTGTGTCAAAGACAGCAGTAAGATCCAGTAGTACTAAAATGTGCCTAGACGGTATTGGGCAGTGCTCTTCAACTCCAGTCCTGGAGAGCCAGTCCTTAGTTTAGCACTAACCTTAACCAAACACACCCAAACAAGATAAATAAGGTGTTTAGAATTATGTGCAAATTACAGACTGGTGGGTTTAATTGGTATTGGTTATAAAATCTGCATGAAACTGGTCCTCCAGAATTGAAGTTGAAGATCCACCTTATTTTTGCAATATGATGACTACCATAAAACTATTTTTTTTGTCTTATTGCTAAACCATTGCAGTAATAATGTCTTATTTTTATTTATTGTAGGATTTAACACAGATGGAGCTTCAGGGTCTACAGCCCAACACACACTACACTGCACAGATTCAGGCCATCTCTTACTGGGGTCAGAATCGTCTCAAGAGCAGCCGAGCTCACCTCACCTTCATCACCGCTGCAGCCATCAGTAAGAACTCTGAACATCTGCACACTTAGAAAGATTTATATGCACATTTGGAAAGTTCCAATTAGGAAACTTCATAATTAATTGTTTTCAGAGTGTGCGCCAATTTTGACATTCAATCAGTTTTACTAAGTATAAATTGAAAAAGGTGTAAATGAAGGGGTGTCAGAAATAAAATATTTTCTCTCTTTAAAAAGCTTGATTCTGGCCCCCTCCTTTTACAATGAATCAGTGGTGCCGTTGATAATTGCAGCACAGCAGAGCCATTAAAAACACAGAAAACCTTCCCTGGCACGGAGAGTGTTTTGTCAGATATGTTGTCCTCTTATGGTGACTTAGATTTTGGCATGTGAGTATATGAGGTTAACCATTCACAGAGGCAGCACATTTCATTCCTGTATGAGAATCCAGCAGTACAGTTTCTCACTAGGAGAGGTTTGAAGGGCACAACCCGGTTTACTCCCCTCAGCCGGACTGTACTTAACCCCACACGAGTTTCTCGCCGCCACTGTTGTTGTTATAAATATTCCAGTAATTCTGCAAACAAATTCCAGACACATAGTGAAAAGAGATGATGGCTTGGAAAAATTCAGCGTTGGCTCTGTTTAGTTGTTTTATCTATAGCAAAACTGGCATGCTGAAATATTCAAAGGCATAATCCGTTTTTCTACAAATGCAATTTCTTCTTCTTTGCTTTCCAATAATTTTTCCACTTTCTTACTTATTTATGTCTTTAATATTTTCCCCACTGGTTTTATCAGCCCTCTGTTATTTCTCTTGAGGTCTCTTAAACACCACATCAGTTATATCTCCATATTGCCTTACAGTAATGTATTGCAGACTACCTAAAGCTGAACCCAAGATTTCATTAGTCACAGTTTATGAACAAGGAAGAATTGTCATTGAAACAGAAATAAGTATAATTCAAAACATCAGTGCTCGCTTTTTGTCATTTTATTTTAGGAAATCTTATCTTCTTATTCAATGCAGTCTTATGTTGATGGCATACACATTCATTATATAACTCTGTACAATTGTTGTACGACAATTGTTTTAATTTGTCCATTTATTTCATGAGAAACATCTGTCACAAAGTTGATACTTGTTGATAAGTTGAAAGCACACTCTGAAATGAAGATCAAACGTCAAACATTGGCTAAATGTAGAAATTTTGATTAATTTATATTTTTTATTTGCTTAAAGGTGAATGTTTATGCCCATGTTCACATGACATCATACACCTCAGCAAAGGTGAAAATGTTTGCTTTTAAGTTTTCAAGTTAAGTATTTAATTTTTGGAATAATAATTGACAATAATTGAATTAGAAACACATTTATAGTAGTAAGTCTATAGAGCAAGACATACAGTAGGAAGCTCATATTTTTGCTGAAGCACAAGAACTTTATTGAATAATCGATTATGGAAAATCTCAAGGAAACATACAATAGTCACATTTCAACCCAAAACATTTTATCCTTTGTAAAGAGATTAAAATGACAGGAGCGAGGTTTCCATCCAAAGTTGTGGATTTAATTTACACGCAAAATTGGAATATCGCACAAAAACATTTGCGAATAAGCACCATTTCCATCCAACGAGTCAAAGAGAACAAAGTCACTTCCTGATTAACTGGCACTAAACATCACAAAAAAAAAAGTAGGAGAAGCCACTAAATATAATAGTTTTCATATATGATAAATTACTAGCACCTGAATGAGTATGAAAAATATTCTTCATAAATTAACCAGGTATTTTTGGTCACCAGGTTGTTTTTCAGTCACTTCCATGCCACAAACATAGCACTTCGCCTTTAATTTAGCACATTTTAATCTGAAAAGTTGCTTTTTAAAATGATAAATACTATTTCCAAATGTAAATGAATCTCCTCTCTCATTCTAGCATCCTCGAATGGGAATGTTCACCTTTCCAGAGAGTTCTCCAATGAGATTCCCGTATCCCATTCCTCTCCCAGTATCCTGAGGCTGGAAGCGGCCGCCCCTCATTATCACGACAACCAGCTGCAGGTCAAGGTCTTCTGGAAGAGCCGAATCACAGGCAAGTCATCTTCTCTCCGCACTGGCAGGTACACTGAGGTCAGACGACTGAGGTCATTCAAAGTTTACTTCTCTGCAAAAATTGTCTCTTAACAAAAAACACACTCACATGACTTCACACCGCTCACGCAAAGCGTATCTGTTTGTTGACAATCCATCGGATCCATGTGTGTCCTTAAACAAGTCACCGCCAAAGCAAAGCAACAGCATGACTAATGATTTATGGAAGAACTTTACCAAACATAAATATTATCTATCCGGCATAAAAAGACAATCTCGCAGGGATGTCCTCTCTAGACTCTTTCCAACAGATTATTCACGATCTGCTTAGTACACGAGTTCCAAAAATACACATTTGGCAACAGGATGGTCTTCAAAGAGAAGATTCCAGTCAAACCGCAAGCGCCCATAAATACAGGGTGTTGATTTACCGTTATCTCCTGGAAAGAGAGGCATGAAGAGTGATTTAATAATGGCGGTATGAGTGTGAAATCAGAAACAGATGAAGGGGGTTGGCGACCTGACGCGGGTTCGGAGGAAGATGTCATGTTGCCTGTGTACGGAGCAAGGGGCTCGGGGCAAAATGTGTTCATTGTGCCTCAGAAACAGGAAAACATTACCTACAACATCCTGTCTCGTTTCTTCCTGTAGAAAGCCAGAAGGATTCCAGTTCATATATTCTGAGATGGTTTCCTGAAGTTTGTGCCCATAACGTGACGAAAGGCGAGAAAACAGCCACAGTTCAGGTGTGTCTCAATGGTTTACAGTATACTTTCTTGCCAAGAAGTCTGAAGGGGCCATTTTATTTATTTATTTATTTATTTATTTATTTATTTTAAGTTCATGTACATGTGAGAATCCAGTGATGGACAAAGTACAGATACTAAGTAGTGATTTTTCTTAAAAACTATTTTTTTAATGTACCTAGATATTAAAAATAAAAAGTAAATGATCGATGAACCATGTTTATTTATTTAGCAATTTTATATAATTAATCCTACAATAAGGGAGATTCGTTTAGTTGAAGACATGGGATATGTATCAATCTACATCTAAACAAACATTTTATTTTCACGCTCAAAATCTGAAACATGTTTTTACTTATAATAACTTGTATAACTTAATATATTTTACTTATAATAAGCATCTCAGGACAATGGGTTTTTAATAAAAGTGTGCAAACAAATCAAAATAATAAAATACACTATCCTTCAGTGCAATCTCATTGACATGAATCAGCTCGTTCATGAATCAGACATGGTTTTTGTGTCTCAGGTTTCTTTCAGCAACAGTGTGATTTATTATGAAACACAGTGGAGTAAAACGTATGATACTGTGCTTAGGAATGTAGTGAAATGTTGAAATTGTAGTGAAATTTGCCAAAATATAATACACTGATAAAGTACAGATGTCTAAACAAACGGGAAAAAAATGTTGATGCTGGTTTTGTATGGCAAGTACAATAGTTGATACACTAAAAATAAAAAATTGAATAAATGATGTCAGAAAGTGGTGGACTATCAGTTTAATGCCTCACAAGCATCATATCGACTTACGTTTCACTGTCACTGTCAAATCTGCATGTGACCCTTGAAGTTACCCCTCAGATGGTTCCCAGTTGACTTGCTCCTACACCTGATTTCTTTGTTCGCTGTAGTTTATGCAGCTGAATAGTGTAAGAGATGCCCAAGAGCGCTGTATTTCCACACACGATCTGTCATCACAATAGAAATGTGTGATATCATTATGGTGAAGCGGTTTTCTGATTCATGTTCCACAGAGCATTTCTCAGGTACTCTCTCGTTGCATTCTTCTGCTCTTCAGGGAACACATTTCGTGATTACTGGCCTGCTGTTTGCCTGTAAGTACCGTGTGGCAGTGAAGCCCGTTACGGGACTAGAGCAGAGGTCAGAGGTCATGACCTCTGTTACCACCCCACTTTGCTCATCACTGATGGGCCGACGGAAAAAACCTGCTGCCTGTGCAAGAGATGGTAAGATGATATCGAGCACAAAAGCTTTAATCACGCCACATCAGCTGGGTGAATCTCATAGAAATGTCACATTATTTTTGTTTGTTGGTCATTTTGATTATTCTCAAAGGTGATTTAAACTAAATTCAGCATAAATTAAAGGATGTGCGACAATGATAACAACAACAACAACAACAACAAAAATGTCATACAGTAAAATTATAGAAAAAATTATTACACAATTACAGAAATATCAGACTAAAGAAAATATCCTTTATCCTAAACATTACCCTAAAAATAGGCCTTTTTTGTACATTTTAAAAGAAGGTTAAAAGCCATATAGTTATAGTTACAAGTCAAAATAATAGTCAAAATAATTTAATAAATAAATAAATACATATATACATAGAATGACAAAAATCTAAATTGTTAAAAGTTAAAAGCATGTCATAAAATGTAAAAAAAATTAAGAGTCTATAATTCTGAAATTAAACATTCAAATTATTAAATCTAGGGATACTGACATAAAAAGTAAAATTGTGAGGTAAAAAGTAGATTTAGAAGCTTGAATATCCAAATTGGAATTAAAAAGTTCTAATTATGACATGTCATATTATCAGCAATTTTCTCCTAATTTGTAATTCTGATTATTTTTCAAAGTGATTATTTTGACACTAGAATTAATAAAATATATATATTATCCTACAAAATAGCCTTAAAATAGGCTTACAGTTACAAGAAAAAATTTTTTATAATAATTTAATAAATACATATAGAACTGATAAAAATCAAAACTGTGACATTAAAAGTGAAAACTGTGACATAAATGGGATGTCGTAATTATGACAGAAGTCAAAATCGTGAGGTAAAAAGTAGATTTTGAAGATTGTATATCCAAATTATATATAAATGTCATATAATAATTTTTAATGTTTGAGTTTGTAGTGAAACGTGAGCCAGACAGTTTGAGATTCCCTCAGATGACAGAATTGATGTATTGTATCATTCATCCCAGTTCAACATGTTGTCCCAGAGCGCCCTCCTCAGGTTAAGAAAGCCCTGCAGCGGCCGGAGAAGCTGGCAGCGTGGTTTCAGCCGGTGAACGGCTCGGTGCAGGCCGTGTTCAGCTGGCAGGTGTCTCCAGAGAGCACGGGACAGACCCCCATCACCGGATTCCAGCTCTCCTGGGTCAAAGTGTCCCGCAGCAGCACCAACGGCACGCTCGTCTCCCAAACACACATCCTGCCCCCCGTGAGTCCCGCACCCGTCTGACTGAGCAATAACACAACACAGCAGCACTCTAAACACACTGACGATGAGCCTGTCCCTCAGGATCAGCGCTCCCTGACTGTAGATGCGCTGCAGCCCCAGAGCGAGTACAGGGTTCAGGTGCAGGTCCTGTCTGGAGCAGGACACGGACCCTCGGTGTCTAAGACCCTCCACACCCCTCACGTGAACGGCACACTCCTCTGAGGTACAGATCACACACCTGCAGACGCCTCAGAGACTGGACTCCAGCTGTACATGCTCTTCAGAATGCATTCAAAAACACTTTTTTATACCAGGGCTATTATCATTATCCAACTTCCACTCAAACATGTGAACATTTCCCATCTTTCACACTGTATTTCTGAGATTAAGTTTTGAATATGTCTACAATTTCTTGTGTTTGAATAGTTCCAAAACAGAAGTTATGCTTCTCAGCTCTCCCTATAGATTGAGTAATGCTGGATCTTTAGCTTTATCTGTTGACAGCTATAGAATTCTGTCTGAGGCCTGAGTTGTTGATCATATAAGTCCTGTTTTGTACTGTTTGCATTGGCTCCTGGTAAGATTCTAATTGAATTTAAAGATCTTTTGTTAACATACAAGGCACTGCATGGTCTGGCTCCTCAGACTTGCCTGAGCTTTTAATTTCTTATACACCCAGTCGCAATTTGCGATCTTCTCAGAGTGCTCTTGTAGTCGTTTCTAAAACAGCTGTGTTCAGACATCAGGCAAGCAAATTTGTTCGGTTTTTTTAAATCTGGTCTTAAAACGTTCTATTTCCGACTTGCTTTAAACTGATTGTCATTCTGTATTTTTGTGTTCTGATTGGAATGTTGTGTTCACTTTGAGCCCTTTGAGAAAGTACCCTTTTGAAGGCACTATACAAAATAAATTATACAAAGTATTTTTATTATTATATTGGTATGACATTGTTTCCATTTATATAATTTATATAATATATGTCTTTTGAGATCATGCATTTGAGATGATTTCTGAGTTTTAATTCTCTGCAGCAGCTCACTGTAGCGATGGCTAATAATGTTTTTCTTTTTTTTTACAGCTGGAGGAAAGAAGTGAGGAATCAAGCTACTCATATATGATACAGTGCTTGTGTTGTTCCTCGTTTGGACACGTGTGTCTGTTAAAGGACTAAATGTAAAGCACTCTTCATCATCAGAGAGACCGGAGCTGTTGTAATGGGACGAGAGCACTGGCACCAGACCAGCGTGATCACAGAAGATCGGTGTACTGTAATATAGGAATGTTAAATAACCAAACTATGCTTTTGTTATGTAAAAATGAGTAGCACTGATGTATTTAGTATGTAGTTGCATATAGTTATGTGCCACATAATTTTATTAGCATTTGTTTTTCATACAGAAGTTTAATGTGCTTTTACTCAATGGGCCTCATTCATGAAACACAAGCAGTATGAATGTCTTAAAAGCTTGTGAAACCCCACATACTATAGTAACTTATAGTAAATACTACAGTGTTTTGAACCATACTATGGTACAGTGTATTATACTGTATATATGATAGTATTTGCAACACTTTGTTAATGAATGCTACAGCATACTGTGGTGAACTGATAAACTGCAATAAATACTGTAGTATACTTCTGTGTATTTTAGTATAATATGCCTTTATACTTTATTACTTTATAAAAAGTAATTTGTTTATATTACTATCATTTTTATGTTACCAAACTATAGTATGGTTCAAAAACACTATAAATTTCATTCTTGGGTAAGTTGGCCTTATTTTACATTACTTTTATTAATTTAGGAGACACTTTTTTTCCCAGATATGCATACATCCACATCATATATATTTTGATCATGTTTCTTCCTTGAGAATCAAACTCATGATCAGCAACATTCACTTTAAGAACAATTCACACAGAAATCCGTTCTGCTCATGTTTCATGAATAATGCGTAATATAAGTGTTTTTAATTGAACAAGTCATGTAATATATTTCAACACTACATCTTTAACCTGGTTATCAACCCTGTCTGGAATTAATCTGAGATAACTTCAGTTGAACAGGGTTATTTCTGAACCACAGCATGTCTGATTTTATTTATTGTGAATGTAATTGATTAATCTCGAGCAGAAAGAGTGTAAGTCAGTGCCTTATACTGTATCAGTTATATCAGGCTAGATCAGTTTCTCTGTTTTAGCTGTCCGTCTGTTTTACAAATCACTCACGGCACACAAACAACACATGAGCTGGGATACTGCTGCTTTAATTAGCCACATGTTTTCATGAAGCGATTGATGTATCTTTGTACAATACAGCATACAGTTTTTGTAAATATTGAATTTGATGTATTATCTATGGTTTGTTATCATTACTAATACACACTAGGCTAAATGAAGCTCCACACTTTTCGTTTCTGAATACATATGTTCATCAAGAGAATATAAACTCAATATCAACAATAACATTCTTAGACTTAGAATATATACTTAGATTTAGACTCTTGTGTTATGTTCTCATTAAATTATGAAATTATATTTCTGAATGTTGCCTGAGCATACAAACTCCCCAGTTCCTATATATATATATATATATATATATATATATATATATATATATATATATATATATATATATATATATATATATATATATATATATATATATATATATATATATATATATATATATATATATATATATATATATATATATAGCATATTAAAACGTTTTTCTTATATGTGTGAACATTACAGAAAACATTAAATACATTTTCCATTACAAAAGCATAAAAATACTTAATACATAATACATAAAACGTGCATTGCATAAGATTTTTGGAAAGTAATTAAAACCATTGATCTTTAATATAGAACATATAGATCAGTGATTAAAACCAAACCCAGTTATCTTTGAGAACACGTTCTATTAACATTCCTGGAAGAACGTTTGTTGAAAAGAATTTTCAGAATGTTAACCAAAGTTTCTGTGAACGTTTCCTGTAAGCTGAGCAGTCACTGAAACACAACAACGTCAATAAATGAAGGACAGCACAGACAGAATTTGGTCTCACTGCTTTTTGTTATCAGACTGTAATATTTAGAAAACAAAAAAGCAAGTCTAGAATTTATGAATATATAGAATATGTTACTTTTGAAGACTCAAAATATAAAACCTACAAAAAAAGTATAATATTTAAATATCATGAAATTTATAATTTAAAAAAGGGGAAAAAACGAAGACATTTTACATACGAAATTGGCAACAACAACAAAAAAATATATAATAATAAAAAAGATCTCCCTTCCGCTAGATGCCGCCAAAACGCTTGGGGGTGTGACGTCATCGACGTGCGCCGCGCTCGGTCTGCGACCACAACAACGCCAGAAAACCCTCACTTTTATCGATATCATCGATGGTGCAATATTGATCGGACTTTATTCGCACAGCCTCAGAGGTTCTGCTCACCTCGTCCCTGAGACCGACACACGGTGAGGCTGTAAATCAGAGATCCCCGCGCTCTTTGTGCGCGAGGGCTTGACCAGCTGGGGTTTGTGTTGTGTTTTATTGTTAAATAAATGATCTCCTTAGATCATTTGATGATCTGATTATACCTATCCCCCTTCAGATAATTTGTGCTCAAAGCTCCCCTGAGTGCCTCAGTGTTGTATGTATTCATGTTTTCATTGATATTCGATCAGAATATCACAATCATATTTGTCTCATATTCATAAGTAAATCTGTCTGATTTCCGGATGATGTCTGCGATCCGTAGTAGTAGTAACGTCAAACATATACCTCGCTGTTCACTGAAGTAGCTTGACTCATATAAATACCATGGTACACCTTTATAATAATCCTTTATAGTTATATATCCTGCTGTATGATATATGATATGCTCACTAACCCGTGCTCTTAATAATGTACTGAACTTGATTACAAATAAATACAGTGTTATATGAGTATGATGAGAATGGTTCTGTACGATAGTAGCCTCCTTCGAAATACAATGCGATTGCTATTATTAGAAATATCAACAAATATGCTTGACATTTCTTCATCAGAAAACGTGCAGCAGACTGAGCAGCAACATTAACACATCATCTAAGCAGAATAAATAGCTTATTCAATGTTAGACATGAGTTAGAAACACTTGTTTGTGTTGAAACTGTGAAAATGAAAGTGTATGTGGGTCCACACTACCAGTGAAAAGGTTTTGAACAGTAAGATTTTTAATATTGTTTTTAAAGAAGTCTCTTCTGCTCACCAAGCCTGCATTTATTTGATCCAAAACAGTAATATTGTGAAATATCTGAACTATTTAAAATAACTGTTTTCTATGTGAATATATTTTAAAACGTAATGTATTTCTGTGATCAGGACTGTATTTTCAGCATCATTACTCCAGTCTTCAGAGTTACATGATCTACAGAAATCATTCGAATATAATGATTTACTGCTCAAGAAACATTTCCCATTGTTATTACATTGTTATTTGTTTCAGGATTCTCTGATGAATATAAAGATCAGCATTTATCTTAAATAAAAGGTTTCTGTAACATTATACACTGACTATAGCATTCAAAAGAGTGAATATTTTGGTAAAAAAATGATAGAAATTAACACTTTTATTTAGCAAGGATGCTTTAAATTGATCAAAAGTGATGATGAAGACATTTACGATGTTACAAAAGATTTCAGATTAATGCTGTTCTTCTGAACTTTTTATTCATCAAAGAAACCTGAAACATAATTATAATAAGAATAATAAAATAAATAAATGTTTCTTTAGCAGCAGTCATCATATTAGAATGATACAGTATCTGAAGATCATGTGACACTGAAGACTGGAGAAACGATGCTGAAAATACAGCTTTGAGCACAGAAATAAATTACAATTTAACAGATATTCAAATAGAAAACAGCTATTTTAAATGGTAAAAATATTTCAACATTTTATTGTTTTTACCGTAATTGGATCCAATAAATACTGGCTCGGTGAGCAGAAAAGACTTCTTAAAAAAAAAAAAAAAAAAAAAAATATATATATATATAAAATCTTACTGATATAAAACTTGTGAACTTGTGTATATATTATATACTTATATACTCATGTATTTGTGTAATTTTTAAATAAATAGTATTTTTAATGCAGCACTGATCAATAGCTGTTACCCTCACAAAATACTTTTAATGCTATTTCTGCAAATGTAATCTAAAATCACTAAGACCGTTTTACTCTTTCTCCCTTTAATAGACATTTTTCAGTGCCCGGATTAGAAAAGTTCTTCCACAGAATTCCGTTTCCGAGATCCAGCGTCTGCGCGTCGATGGAGGAGTGCTGCTAGAAGCCCAGAACGGGTGGAGAGGCTCCCGGGAGGAATGGGGTAGGGTTCTCGATGAGGGTCCCGGCAGCAAACAGCTCCGTTAGGGCAGAACCGGGCGAGATGCCTGAGAATGGACGCTCCAGGAGGAAACGGGTGCCGAAGACGTGCGACTGCTGCGGGCCCCACGGCAAGCCCCTCGCACCGGGACACCAGCAGGTGTCCAAGAAACGCGGCCGCAGGAAGAAAGAGATGCTGAGCCATGAAGAAGAAGAAGAAGTGGCGGCGGAGGAAGAGGTGGTGAGCTCCACGGCAGCGGAGGAAGAGGAGGAGGTGGTGACTTTAGAAGCAGACGCCGCTTCAGAGATGGACGAGGCTCCGTCTCCTAAAGAGAAGCCAGAGCTGTCCCAGACTGAGAGAGGGAGGGCGAACGGCTTGGAGAACAGCGACACCAAAGAGCTGAGCAGCTCTGCCGCACACAATGACTTGATGAAGAAACCCCACACAGAGCCGGACGCAATGGAAACCGCGTCGCCTGGTCTGAGTGCTTCCTGGGACCATCACTACTGCAGAGCCCTCGCTGAGGAGCACAGGAGCGACTCCACGGAGGACACGGGACAGTCTGCTCCACTGCCTCCGGCTGAGTTCACCACCGAGGGCATCATCGAATGCATTCATGGTAGAGTCTGGATGAGTCTGACAGCTTCTGGTGTCTCTTCTCTGTTGTCTGTTAATGAGTGTGGTGTGCGTTCATCTTCCAGACTTCCTGGAGCAGTTCTATGGGAAATACGGTAGCTTCACTCCGTTGAGTGAGACAGACGTCCTCGATCACCTAAGTAAGACGTTTCAGTCGGATCTAAACGACAGGCAAGTTTAATCCTCACTGAATCATGCTTTTCTACAAGTATGGCACCAAATCAAGTGAAAGGAGAAACATGACCTTCAGAAAGACCTCTGGAGGTCAGACTAAATGTCACATTTGATGTGTTTTGACTAGTGCTGTTAAATGATTAATCACATTCAAAAGAAATGTTTTGTTTACATAATATATTTGTGAATACTCTATTTGTATTATGCATTTATAAATACAAACACATGTATGTATTTAAGAACAATATGTTATGTTTATATACATTTATATGTAATATAAAATGTAAGAATATAATATATGTATAAATGTAAATATTTTTCAAAATATATACAGTGTGTGTATTAATACTGTATATATATATATATATAATTTTAACAAAAACTTTTATTTTGGATGTGATTAATCATTTGACAGCACTAATATTTTTGTTCAAACAAAGCCTTTGGTTAACAGAAGACACTTCTTTCAAAAATATTTAAAAAATCATACCAACCCCTACATTTTGTAACCGTTTTTGGTTACACTTTATTTTAAGGTGTTCTTGTTTAGTACTGAGTTATACTAATTAGCTGCATTTCGTTGCCTTGTACCTTACACATGCAATGACAATAAAGTTGAATTGAATTGAATTATTATTTGGTTTAGGTTCGGATTAGGGCTTGTCTCAGGGTTATTTGCATGTAATTATGCATAATTTGTTGTTATTGTAATAGTAAGGACATATAACAGTAATAAGGACACCTTAAAATTAAATGTGACTTTGGTAACAGGATTTTATGGTTGATCTTGACAATTTTAGAAAACAGTTTGGGTGAAAGGTGATTTGATGCGTTTAAAACTAGCCATCTCTCATGCTGGATTACATTGAAATGTTAATGGTTTATCTAACATATCTAAAGAAAACTGAAATTGTGTTTCCATTTTGGTTTGCTCTAATTTCACTTTATATTCTGTGTATTCTGCTACAGGATGAAGCTGATAACAAAAGAAGTGGCCAAGTACAGGGCTGGTCTGGCCTGTGCTCCTATGCATTTCTTCCAAGTGACCTACAACAAGCACACTTTGACCTTAGATGACCTTTCGACACTTGATGACCAAAACTGGGTCAATGATCAGGTAGGCCTCTCTGAACTCCAGCAGTACACGCATGTAGACTGACAGCAGGCAGGATTTGATGTGTGTGTGTTTACAGGTGATTAACATGTACGGAGAACTGATCATGGAAGCTACAAACCATAAGGTAAACGCATTAAAGGCATCCAACGGCAAGCACTGCTCTGAATATCAGGGATTCACAACTGAGTGTGCGATATATTACTGCAAAAGAGTCAGTCAAAAGCTGTATTTAGTTGAAGAATCAATATTTTGGGGGCAAACATATCTGTAGTGAAGCAACGTATAAAGCTCAGCTCACATAGTGGACACTTTCAATCAAAGCAGCATTTAAAAACATCATTTGCATTTGGAAATCTTGCAAATGAATCAGTGTTGCATTAGTTCCTCTCATAACTTCTGACGCCTTGTTATTTTCTAGGTTCATTTCTTCAACAGTTTTTTTTACCGACAGTTCGTAGCAAAAGGTTATGAAGGAGTGAGACGATGGACCAAAAAGGTGAATGTCACGCCATGCAAACATCACACACAGGTGCATAAAGCTTGCATCTCGTGCGTTTTTGTTTTATTGCATGAAGATATAAGATTTGTCTTTCCTACGTCCACTTTTTGTTCTTTTCAACACATGCTCAGCAAAAGTAGGTGATTAAAGCATTAATTCACTCAAAAATATAATTTCTGTTATCATTAACTCATTTACATTTTGTGCTGCAAAAACACACAAGAAGATAGTTTGAAGAAGATTGGGAATCAAACAACATTGTAGCCCTCTGATTTCCTTTGTAAAAGGAAAAAGAAGAGACGGACATCGCTCAAAATTCTTCTGTTGAATTATCTTTCTAAAGAATATGGAGTTTGTGTCTTATTTTAATGAATAGAGGCACTGTACAGAGTACACAAAGTGTCTAACATGTCCTGTCTGTCCATGTTCGCTCAGGTTGATCTGTTTTCTAAGTCCCTGCTCCTGATTCCTCTGCACCTGGAAATCCACTGGTCGCTCATCACCGTGGACGTCTCCAAGCAAAGCATCAACTTCTACGACTCCCAGGGCATCCTGTTCAAGTTCGCTGTGGACGTGAGTGCTTCTGAAGGGGGATTCAGACTCAAATCGTCTCCAGAGACCTGACATGTGTGACTCTCATCCACAGAACATCCTGAAATACATCCTGGCTGAAGCCAAGGAGAAGAAACAAGCCGTCTTTCAGAAGGGCTGGAAGATGGTGGTCAACAGGACCATCCCACAGCAGAAGAACGACAATGACTGTGGGGTTTTCATCCTGGAGGTGAGAAATGTTAGTGTGTGGTAGGGTTGGGTGGACTGATGATACACAGTGCTTTAGATTTAGCTAATGATACCTAGATCTACTCATGGCTGTCAGTGGACAGGACTGGGCAAGAACCATCTCTCACAAACAAGATACAGGCCTGTTCACACCGAGACACATGTATCGTTTGAATGACACTAAGTTGGTTTATAGAGGTGTTATAACTGCTTTTCTGAAAACGGGCCAACTGATGAGATAAATGTTTAGAACCAAAGCTGTTACATTAAACTTGTTGCATTTTATGCATCGGTCTACAATAGTCAACGTTTGAAGTGGATCAAAAAAGGTCATCAGAGTTGTCAATCAAGTTTGATGAAAGGTTTTGATCCACTTCAGATGTTGACTAGTGTAAACAGACAAATCGAAGGTTGTCTAAAAATGAGGAATCATCTAGATTTTATTGATATAGGTTTGTTTAATGTATACTTTGTAGTGTTTTGAACTCGTAATGTTTAATTGAAATGTCATAAGTGGATTACCAGTGAAAACAAGACAAACAATGCATAGATAGAACTGAGCATGTGATGCTTTTATTTACAAAAGAAAACATTTGTCGCTTCTTCCGTTGCACCACAGCTTTAATATCTGATTTGTGTTGTTCTATGCATTAGTTATTAATGGTTGTTGTGATGATGAAGACACATTACTTTCTTCACCTATCTGTCATAATTATGACTGTCAGTGGGAAAAGCAATGGTATGATAAATTAACACAAATGAACATCCAAGATAAATTTCCACTGACCAATGACAAGCTATCCAATGACAAATAAAAGGAATTACTATAAAGATGGAGCAAATCCCACAAATGTTGTTGTTTAGATGAAAAATCTAGATTATTAAGCGTCTATATCTGTAATAAAATGACTCGTATCACACAATATAAGACTGTGGTTATGGTGGCCATAAATAATACAGTAAAATGATAGAACTGAGCATGTTTTTCATTTGTCAGTACTGCAAGTGCCTGGCGTTCATGAAGCCGCTGCTGTTCACTCAAGAGGACATGCCACGCGTGCGCAAGAGGATCTACAGAGAGCTGTGTGAGCGCAGACTGTCCGACTGTCTCAACCAACACAAGGCCACATAGACTCCACTGGACCGCCAACACAGCAGGAGAGACCCAGAGCTGGAGGTTCCCCGTGTTTGAGCCTGTCCCATCATTCCTGTCGCTCTGCTGGAGTTGGTCAGGTCACGTTTACCTCTTGGCAGTACTTCAGCGGCTCAGAAATGCCTTTCTCCAGCCGAACTCAAGAGATCTCCGCAAAGGAGACATTTTTCTGTTTCCGGCAACCACAAAGATTCAAAGCCTCACAAGCGTGTGGATATTCGTTTTTTACGTATTTTATTTTACATTTCACAGCCATAAGATAGATTACGTGTTTCTATCAGGTTTCTTTTTGTAAAGAGCATAGTTGTTGCTTTGCAGCCTGAAACTTGAAGGACTTTGTAGTTTCTAAATGTCACACGTCGCTGAGGAGCAAGAAGCGTTTAATGAATGTACTGTCAAACAGCAGTATACTTGGACAGTCCAGCTTGTAACTTGAAAGCTGATTTTGTTAGTGATACTCTTAAAGTCCTGGACCAGATTGCTTTGTTAACATTTGATCGTCCTATAAATATGTTCCCAGATGTTTCTAATGAAAAAGCCACAGGGTTGATGCTTAATCCCAGGCTGCTTGCTGTAAACCTCCAGCATTACTTGGCCATTCTGCTGTTTTCTCACTTCTGAGCACTTTCCGTTGTTTTTCCCAGAATGCATCGGCGGTTAGAATGGATTTTGTAGCATGTAGATCTGTCGTTAATTGAAGTCAGTCAAAGGTCATGTTTAAATCAGCACAGCGCGGTGAAAGCTGCAGGTTTCTGCCTTTTTTATTTATACTGTTTTTAATGGTGAAGACTGACCTTAAAAAATATATCATCGAAAACCTGCCGTTCTGTCATTGGTTAATACAAATGCTGAAGGCCAAGCTAAATTGAAAGCCCGGTCTCGTGAAAATAAGCATAAATAGTGCACCAAATAAAAACAGAAATTCGTATTGAAACGCAAAAATGGTCTCTGGTGTGCATCTCTCCCATAACCCTAATCCTTCCCACTGCGGATCATATACACATCAGAGACCATTTTTGCATATAAACAGTACACCAAATCTAAACATAAACTTGATATTTAGATTAACAAGATCGGGTTGAGATGTGCTGCTTGTTGTGGTTGTGTGCTCGAGTCTTCTTTTCTACCTTGTGAAGCAGTTTGGTACACACACGTCAGGATAGTAGATTTATACTGTTGTCAGTGACCCACCATTCAAGAGCGATACTGTCTTTTAGTTACTTGAACCAACGAATCATAACCTCAGACTAAGTTTCTGACTACTAGTTTCATCATTATTTAAAAATACATAAATCCATGTTGAATAACCAGTGATGTGTCTGTTTTTGTGTTTGAAAGGAGGCGCTTAACCTTCACAAAATGCTGATTGTCCAACTCAAGAGGTCGGTGTAAAATAAAGGTCAACAATTTTTGCAACCCTGTTATCAAAATCTAAGACGTGTCTAAATAGTTTAGAATCTTTTTTTTTTTTTTTTAAGTAATAAAATAGTTTTATATACATATGGGTTGAAGTTCAATTATTTGAAATGAATGCAGTTATTATTACACACAGGCTACATTCACACTTACAAGTCTCAGTGCTCAATTGGGATGTGAACCCATTATGTTTCTGACCCATTGCTACTCAAAACTAGTCATGTTCTAGGTGTAAATGTCACATTATAGTGGGGTCACTTCAACCAACGAAGCTGAAAAATGACCCACAGCAACAGTGGAAAAAGTAACCCAGTTCTGCTGGAAAACTGTGGACTTGGCAACACCTGCGCAGTGCACCATAATACAGAAATAAAGCATTTGGTCCACATTGGAGCCAAAATGTCAGTTTTTTTTTTACATAAGTGCTGATAATTAAGCAGTGCACGATTCTGATGTCCAGTTATAGCAACCAGACCTTACCTTTAATTTTATTTTTTGTAATAGTTTGTGTCAGCAAACCAGACTAGATGGCAACACATTTGAGATGATGCATGCAGTAGATTCATCTCAAGACAAACAGTGGGAGTCTTACAAGGTATTTTATAACACACACTTTATTAAAAAAAGAAAGACTACACACGAGTTTCCTTAAGCACTAAACTCTAATATGTATATCACACACAAAAAAGAAACTGGATCTGTTACCGTGCACCCCATCCCTGTCAAAATATTGTTCATGTACATTTTTAATCAAATGTTAAAAAAAAAAAAAAAAAGTGTCAGAAGGCATGTTCAAGATTTCTGCACCAGTTTCCCATAACCCCCTCTGGAGGGGTCATAGTCCTGCCTGTACTCATCTCTGACCTGGAAACACAAAGAACAAGCTTGTAAAAACATGACATTAGAGCAAATTATTCTATGATTGTTTTGCTAGTAACAAAACTATTTAAATAACGTGTTCCTGAAATATGAATGTACTGATTATTGATCACATTTATTTGATAGTGTGCTTCATCACTCACCTGGCCGCCTGACTTGCCCCGGCCGAACTGTCTGCCCTCTTTAAAGCCTGCGTCCCAGTCCGTTCGGATGATCCGGTCATCCAGCCGCGTGCCATTAATGAACCTCAAAGCGTGCTCAGCGTCAGCACGAGTGTAATATCTGCACATCAGCCGTTAAAGAACTGACACTAGTCTCACAGTCTGTAAGCAGAAGTCTTAGCCGAGACTCAAATGTGATCGTGAGTTACTCTGAAGAACTAATATATCAAATTAAATTCATACTCCTCTCAAAAACTGATGAAGAATTATGTAAAAGACGCATTTCCTAAAAAGATAGTTCCCTCCATAAAATAATAGAAAATTTGATTAATTAAATTGAGTAAATGACAGTTTTCAATTTAGGTGGACTGTGCCTTTAAGAGGTTGCAGCAGCAAACAAATGCCAAGTTTAAATTGAATGGCCAGAAAGAGAATCAGTGACAGTATTTGACAGCCGCTGGTCCTGAGCTGAAAGGATACTCGACGAAACAGAAGCCGCAGGCGGTCTTCTTGACCTTGTCGAGGCCGATGATGATCCTCTTGACGTCTCCGCTCTTGGAGAAGAGCTCGTGCACCTGCTCCTCGGTGGTGTAGAAGGACAGGTTCCCCACATACAGCGTGCAGCTCTGCTTCAGCAGCTTCTCCTGCTCGTAACGGTTGCCCTGCGGAGAAGAGCACAGTCAGAAGCTGCTGTCTGAGGAAAGAGCACTGCTCGACAAATCTGCCTCTATCAGCAACAGTTGTGGGATCACAATCGTATGGTTTTTAAATGAAACACACTTTTGTTCAGCAAGGACACATTAAATGTATAATGTTACAGATTTCCATTATAAGATCAAAGAGTTGTATAAAAGACACTGCATCACTATTACAGTGGTACAAATGTATAAGAGCAATCATTATATTAAGTACAAAATATTTTGTAATGGAAAACAGTTATTTAAATTGTAATAATACTTACAGTATTACCTTTTTTTATTTATACTTTATCAATTATTGCAGTTTTGGTGAAGAAATCTGTATCTAACACACCTTTTTAAAGGAACTGTATGAATTAAACAATTAAACACTGAATGCACTGGAGTTGCTTCACAAAAGATAAACTGTAATGTGGAAGTATTTTTTATAAACATTAATCGAGGAACATAATCTATACACATTTTCAAACAATATATCAAATAAACAATCAAGTTTGTATAATCTGTATATGAAAAAAACAATAATGTTAAGGTGAAAGAAACAAAAATCAAAGGTGCCAGAATGTTTGTCAGAAGCTAAAACAATGCTCACCTTAAAATGCTGGTCTCTATACTGGCTTATATCCACATATGAGTCGCTGAAAAGAGAATTTAATTTAAAAGACATGGTGAAATTAATAGAATAAATTCAGACAAACTTGAATATTTTTCAAATCAGCATGGACGTAAAGAAAGCGGAAACGCGTCCCTCTTCTTCTTCTACTTATTTCTCCTCTTCTTCTTCTTCTTCTTCTTCTTTCAGTTTGCGGTGTTAGAACAGGGCATTACCGCCACCTACTGTTCACTAATCACACTGTGAACTCACACACAAACTCAGATGTTTTTGTGCATATATATATATATATATATATATATATATATATATATATATATTAAAATAATTAATTAAACGTTTTAGAAGGGTTTTAGAGGACTTTTGTCTACATTTCAACTACTTAAGCTAAGAGCCACCCAGCTAAACAATCTCAGTCAGGCTGGTACATAAAAAATCCTCAATTTGCTCATATGTTTAGGTTCAGTAACTTCACTTTAATGGTCATTTTCTATGCAAGTAAAGTGAAACAACTGAACATAAATACAGGAGCCTGATAAAAAAAATAAAAAAATAAAAACATTAATTTTAGAAGAAAATTTGTCAACTCTGTATATTTGTTTGTTTGTTTAACTTTGACCAGTGGCTCCACTTCTCATTTGTTTCACGCAAATCTCGTTCTGTCCCGCGAGATCACTGGTGAGATCCGGCATGGACGCGAACACAAACAGTGGCTCGTCTGCGCGAGCGGAAAGAAAACAGCGAGAAAAGGCGAAAATCATACAGCGAGAGAAACAGCGACAGACGCTGAAGACGGTATGAACACGACGCATTATGATAAAAACACATGAGCAGAAACTGTAACGACGCGAAACACAAAGCAGTACAGCCGGCCAGACGAGCTAATCTTCAGTTAAACCCCACATAGATGTTAATGCTAACCACAGTTTGAGCCCAAATACCGTTGCTAGTACAGTAACAGCATGAAAACCGTTGGTTTTGTGCCACTTCCGAAGTGTAATCAACGAAATGAATTACCACAGAAGGATTCTGAAAGCCTCTCGCAGTGTTAGAAGGATATCCAGCGTTATTTCGCTGAAGTGTACCTGTGCTCTGGAGATATGCTGGAGACTGAAGTGTGTGTGTGTGTGTGTGTGTGTGTGTGTGTGTCTGTGTGTGTGTGTGTGTGTGTGTGTGTGTGTCTGTGTCTGTGTCTGTCTGTGTCTGTATGTCTGTGTGTGATCTCCCCTCTCTGTGACAGATCTCCAGGCTCCTGCAGAAGGCTGAGGCTGAGCGGTCGCAGGAGGACAGGGCTCTGCTGCAGGAGCATCAGGACACGGTGCAGGAGCTGAGCCGCAGACAGAGCCGCAGAGCCCTGCTCAAGAGCAAACAGGACGAGGTGGACACCACAGTAGCTGTAGCACACACTGACTGTCTTCCTCAGTGTTTATGTTTTACAGTACAAGTGTCCAAGCATCCTCAAATCAACGTGCATTTACTTGAGATGCAAAATGGAGAAATTATGTCTGGTTTTCTGAAAAAAAATTAACAAAATGAAGTACGTTTATGGCGCGAACCAATGTCTGTCGATGGGGAATGAAAATCTTTTAAAAAAAATGTGATCGTAATCTTTTTTTAAAGGGTCTATTGACAGATGCTTGTTCTCGTTTCAGTCGGGAACACACCTCATTTTGATCGAGTTTCACAGAAAACAAGACTTTCAAGTGTCTTAATCTTGAATCTTTAGACATTTGCACTGGAAAACAAGCCAAAAATACTGATGAAGATTAAAGAACATTATTATCTATCAGTCGTCTATCTGTTTATGGAAAATGTATTGATAATTTCCAACTTTAAAGTGTTTTTAATACAACTTACTGTGTGCTCACTAAAGACTTACACTTAGATGTAGTTGACATTATGGTTCCCCTTCAATTTATTCCTTTAATTTGGTCTCAGATTTACATAAAGCCTGCAGAAACCCTGATACAGATACTAAACATGCATTTTAATTTCTCATCCGTTAGCTGTCCTTCGTTTAGGTGTAGCATGAATACATTCCCAGACACCAGCTCCTGTGATAAATGATAAATCTGACATTTTATTGTCAAACAAATTATTCTTTGCATTATTTTAGCAATTAACGATTGAATTTCCCATTGAATCCACAGGCTCCTCAAGTCCTGTGGCTTTGTCAGACTCTCCACCAATGCAGTTCACCTTCTGTTTGACGAATACTGTGTATTTATGAGCTGTTTCTCTTCTTGACTGGTGATGTGATGTGTTTGTGATGGGTGCAGGTGTTTGATGATGCTGAGAACCTGAAGGTTAAAGTGAAGCAGCTGGCGGAGGAGCTGCAGCGGGCCAAGCATGTGGTCGTCTACACCGGAGCAGGAATCAGCACCGTGCGTCTTTCTCAGATAGAGTGCATCAAAACCATCGAAATACTGACTTCTGCTCATTTGAGTGTTACCAGCAAAATAATGTTCAAGTGTCTTGAAAACCCATTTTTTGAGATGTTGAGGTTGCACATCAGTGATAACAACAATAGCACTCATTATTTATATTATTAAGGTTAAAGAGGTAATTTTGTTTTCTGGTTCAAAAAGCAAAGTTGAACCAACATCACGTATATGTGTTAATTTGCATTGGTGATTGGCGACCGTGGCTGGAGAGTACGCGTCTACGTCTTGAGTTTTGAGTTGTATGTATTGTATATGTTGTCGATCTCTGTGTTAAGTGTGTGAGTTTGTGTGTTCCCGTCAGGCCGCCTCCATCCCAGACTATCGGGGACCCAATGGGGTGTGGACTCAGCTGCAGAAGGGCCGGTCTGTGAGGTGAGGGATACTCTATTACAGTGGTTCCTGTCTAGAATATGGATGAAGACTTTAAGATGTAGCCCCTGTCTACTGTTTTTGTTCTGATCGGGTTAACATCTGTCTGTGTTTATATCCGTCAGTGCATCAGATCTGAGTCGAGCTGAGCCCACTCTCACACACATGTGCATCTGGATGCTACACAAAGTCAAGATGGTGAGTGACGACACATGGATTGTGTGAAAGGTTTCTGTGAATGATCAGAATACAGCACTGAGCACACGCTGACATTGAGCGGTTTGAACTATATAGCAAATCTCAATAGCTTGATTGTTATATCGGCGAAAACAAACTATATAATAATTACCGTGATATTAAAAATGTGTGTATATAGTACTTTTTTGCAGTGTGATCAGAAGATGTAGTGTTACATATTCTAGTAGTTAGGAGTGGAGTTATTCAAGTCACTTTTTTAAAAGCCTACTGTTGGTCATTCCACTTTTCTTTGATTATATTTACAATATGCAATGGTCAGGTAAACGCCACAAAAATAATTTTGCAATCCATGCTTCTAAACACTATGTATGAAACAAATGCATATGAAATGTATCATTGATTGTGAATTGTAAGTTTAAAACAAGTTATGTAAAAAAAGTAGTCAGAATACATTACCTAAAGTAGGTTACGTTACTATCTAGTATTCTTCATGCAATCTGTGCATCCATATTGTACAGATTTCCATATTGTAAATATGTAATCTATAATCAGTAACAGATGACAATCTATTAATAATCTACTCGGCATTGTATCCGCACACATAAAGGATAGGCCTACTCATGTAGGCTGATTTATTATATATTGCATGCTTGATTATTTATCATCACAATACAAGTCAGCGTAATTTATGCATGGCTTTTTACAATACAGATTATGTTAAAGCAGCTTAAACAGGAAAATAGTGTTAATAACTATGTTATTATAATTTGTAACTAAATGTGAATATCGCTTCGCTACGGTATAGTCTAGCTAAATGCAACTATAATGTATCATGATGTTCTGTAAAGCTGCATTGAAACGAGGTGTTTTGTGAACATATTTCGACTTGACTGAGTATCTTTTGCAGGTTCAGCATGTGGTCTCGCAGAACTGTGATGGTCTTCACCTGCGCAGCGGTTTCCCCCGACACGCTCTCTCTGAACTCCACGGAAACATGTTCATCGAGGTCTGCCAATGAGATCTGCCACATTTGTCCTTTAATTCAAGTAAAAATGTCTTGAAGGATAGCACAGAGATATCAAAATCTAATGTAGAATACAGTTTTGTTTTTCCCGTTCGGGGGCCAGTCTTACTTGCAGCTTGCGCCAGCGCAAATGTCTTTTGGCGTTAAAATTGTACTGTCAGGTTTTACTAGAGATGCACAGTGAAGAATAAGCGTGGACAGTTATTTGTGTGCCTGACCTTACTGAATATGCATTTGAGTTTTCATTTCAAGTATGAGAGTATTCAAATGAATCCCGCAACGAGATTAACTAACGTTTGCGCTCATCAAATCGATAGTACTGGCATTTGCACCATTATTTCTATTTTGCGCATGAAATGGCTGCAATTATCGTTTGCTAGGAGGAGGCACCACAGAAAACCAAGAGCGTGTGGTATTAGGGAGAGGATTTTTCCTTGCATATTAATTTACTTTGAATGCCAGAAGAACACATTATCTGAACATATCATTTGCCAAGCCATGTTATGTGTAATTTGCTCTAAGAAATAAAAGACAACTTAAACCCTCACGTCAACCGCAATTCCAGTCTATCAGAACTTCTAATAAACCATTCATTTTTTGGCCCTCTGTGGCTTCATACACAGGTGTGTGATTCCTGCTCTCCTGCACGGGAGTTCATCCGGCTGTTTGACGTGACGGAGCGCACGGCTCTGCACAGACACGGGACGGGCCGTCTGTGTCCTCACTGCAGAGCGGAGCTCAGAGACACTATAGTGCACTTCGGGGAGCGGGGCACCCTGGAGCAGCCGCTCAACTGGAAGGGGGCCGCCGAAGCTGCACAGCGGGCCGACCTCATCCTCTGCCTGGGCTCCAGCCTGAAGGTGAGAAAGGGACTGGAGCAGCTTAAAGGAACCGTTCACACACAAAAGATCAATTCTGTCATCATTCACTCACCCTTCGTTCCAAAGCTGTATGAACGACTCTCTTGTGTTGAACACAAAAGAAGATTAGGAAGAATGTCGGTAACCAAATAGATTTGGTTCCAGTTGACTATATCTTGTAAGTCAGTGGGAACTGAAAGTGTTTGAATAGCAAACTATCTTCAGAATATGTTATACTAGTAGTGATGGGAGAAACTAAACTTTTCAAAGCTTCGAATCAATTGCTTCGTAAAAAGATTCACAGTTTGCGAATCGCTAGAAACACCACACGCTAATGATGTCTGCTGGTCAAAAGTGTGGAAATACAACAAAGACTCAGGCTAAAACATGCATGAAAAACTGATTTTAAAAACCCATTATATATTATTATTTTATTAAAAGTATAAATGCCATAAAAATTATAAAATACTGTTAAATATGAAGTGTTTGTATACTGTGTTTTTTATACTATTTAATATTAATTTGCGGGTCTTGTTTTGTTTGTTTTATGGAGAGCTTGTGCATTGAGGCCAGTAACAGACTACTTCTCATCCTTAAAGTCACTCTTAAAAATGTCTACAAATTGATGAAACTGATCCGAGATCAGGTAAAGGCATAGATGCCGGTACAGTGCTTCGCCACTGATCCATCCCAGTGGACTTCGCTGGTTTACATTGACGCTACGAAGCCTCGTTTCCTGATATAATGTGACTTTGGCAGTTTAATACGCGCTACGAAACACATGATTCACAAAAGTTTCGAAGCCTCACGAAGCAGTGCTTCAAAAGCGCCCATCACTATATTATACGCTCAAAATATATCATGTTTTAATTTATTATGTTCCACAGTCACAGTCATACAGGTCTGAATGACGAGGGTGAGTAAATGATGACAGGATTTACATTTTGGGTGAACGGTCTCTTTTAATTATGTGATCCAGAGAGGCTTGGCTTAAATCTTAAACCGCTGGTACCCTAGATATGTATAGTTAGAAGCGCTGACGTAGTTAAGAGGCTTTTTCTTGTGTTATTTCAGGTGTTATGTGAGCAGCTGCAGCAATGCAAGATCTTAAAAGTTGAACATATTGCAATATTTGTCCAAATGACATTGTACTAAATAATAATGCAGTTGATGCCATGTATGTCGTGTGTTTGTCCATCAGGTGTTGAAGAAATACTCCTGCTTGTGGTGCATGAACAGACCAGCCAACAAAAGGCCAAAGCTGTACATTGTAAATCTGCAGGTAATATTTCTCTTTATAATACCGCTCTTGATTCTTCTGTTTCCCATAAAATAAAATATGGCTTTCGGTTTACATCTTGGTGTGTTTTCCTTATTTTAGTGGACACCGAAAGACAACCTGGCTACTCTGAAGATACATGGCAAGTGTGATGCTGTGATGGGTCTTCTGATGGAGGAGCTGGGTTTGGAAATCCCCGTTTACAACAGGCAAGACCCACTTAACATTGCATTCATCTGTCTGATGTACTGCTGAAGTGCAGAACCATTAGCAGGCGACAACTAACACTACCAATAGTGAAGATACTAGTACTGACAAACGATTAATCACATACAAAATAAACGTTTTGGTTTGCATAATTGATCTGTGTTCTGTGTATATGTATATATAAATATTCAGAAAATATTTGCATGTCTTTTCATATAATTTCTATTATAAATATAATATACAAGCATATTTTTCTTAAATATATACATGCATGTGTGCTACATTGTGAGTAATTGGCACAGCCACTGACTTCAGGACAGCAGAAGAGGAAGTGCTAAAGTAACTCAAGACTGATGTAAAGTCATATATTTTTAATCTGAAGCAGCTGTTGGTTATTAATATTGCCTGTAATTTGTGTGAATAACAGATCACAAGACCCCATCTTCGGCTTGTCTGAACCACTCAGTGCACAAGAGCAGGAGAGCCACACTCGTGAAGAGATAGCGCCACCTGCTGCTCTGGAGGACGCTTCGCCAGACGCACAGGCTCAGGGTGAGGCTACTGCGGTTCAGGGCGGCTGGTTTGGAAGAGGATACGCCAAAGCACGGAGGAAAAAGAAGTCTGTGTAGTTCCTGAAGCTGCTCTGTTGGGTTAGGACTGTGTCCTTTCCCATCACACTCACTGCTTGAATACATGTTTTACTGATGAACGTGAGGCTAAACCCTCATGGGTTACACAGAACTGCTTTTCTGAAAAGATATAGCTGTTTAAATAACTCGTAGAAGAGTACGCAGGTTTACATGATGGCTTGGTTTGGCTAAGTGCACTTTACTTCCAATCTCAGGTTTATAGAAGAAGCAATATATGATTCTTATGACAGCAGTTTTATGAGACGGCTGAAATTTTTTTTCTGGCTTTTGTTGTTTTTCACCTAAAATATGAAATGGTCATTTACTTGCTTTATGTTGTTCCAAAACATAAGAGAACAATACTTTGTCATGCTTCGTAAAGTTAAGGTGTTGCTGTAAAGAACAGCGTGAACGTTCTGCTGAACGTCTTGTATGTAATGTTCAGAACAACATGTGGACAAATAAATGACTACCTTCATCGTTTCTGAGTTTATAGTTGTTTACATGAAGTCAGTGTTACTGGATTGAGTAGAAACGAATGCTTTATTCCAGTTCACTATTAAAAGAATTAATGTATTCCAATAACTTAATGAATTAGAGAAAACAGCCAAATAATAGAATGTGTATATTTCTATTAAATGTTTATGTTGACTCTTAATATGGTGCTATAACTGGCCTTTGAACCTTCCCTGTTTAAACATAGGATTTTAGCTATAAATTTGAGCAACAAAACCCTCACAATAACCGTATCATTGTAATAACTTGATCTGAGATGAGTGTTTTGTGTGTGACTGCTGTAAGTGCCATTACCTGGTTTTGTACTAATAACTGTTTTGTCTCAGATATCATGGGCATTCTGTGTACTACTGTAAAGAAAACATGAGTATTTAAAGATTGACATGATCATACTTGTATTGAAAATAAATGAAAATGGGACGGTTTCAACATATGCCACGATAACACACTGCCAGTGTTTCTTTGTAGGACACATGATTTATTTGTCCCTTAAGAAATAAAACGAGTGTATTTTTTTAAATACTCAGAGGATGAAGGGTGAGTTTTTGTATTTAGCTGTTGGTTTTGAGCTTTTGTACTGCGTGGATGAGCTCTGGAAAGGCTGTGTTCTGGAAATGAGTATTTGTGTAGATCTGTGTTTAGTCCATCAGCCACTTCCTGTTGCTCTTCCCAGGGAAGGAAGGGGTCGTCTGTAGATCCGAACTGAATGGTACTTCACGCTTGTTCGGATCTTCTCCCATTCCCATGGCCAGATGAAATATCCTGAGGGAGATAGGAATAAGATGGTAGATTCAGCACATGGATGATGACTGATGTTATGAGTGATTTTTGCACAAGCTCACTGCTCTCGCCTTCATTCTCGTCTCCCAGGTCTGATGTGCACGCACCTACCAGAATAATGGCAAAAGCTCTGTGTGTTTCTGCATATCTGAAGACCATCAGAAGCAAACAGTTGTTTACACATGATGCAAACCATGCATTTCGTCACTTTAGTACACATTCAATTGTTTGGGGCTATAAATATTATGTCTGTGAGTTTAATATTTTAGTGCTGTCAAACGATTAATCGCATCCAAATGAAAGGTTTTTGATTGCCTAATATAAGGGTGCATATTGTGTACATTTATTATGTATAATTTATAATCATATGTATATATAAATCTAAACATACTATATATAATTTGAAAATATTTACATGCATATTTATATTCATATAATTTATACACTATTTAGCACTAACTGAATATGCTTTAGTGTTTTTTTTGGGATGAACTTTTCTTGTAACCCTCCTAGACAGCATGTGGTGATGTAGGTGCTGTTTGACCATTTTTTTAAAGGTTTTCTGACACCGAGACTCAACCATTTTATGCAGTTCTCCAGCTGTGACCCTTGGAGAGTCTTTAGCTACTCAAACTCTCCTCCTCACCGTGCATTAGGACGATATAGACACACATCCTCTTCCAGGCAGTTTCATAACAGTGCTCAAAATTGTGAATATGACTGGGAATATACTTCAAAGTTATTTTACTCGGACGAATTTCTAGGGGTGTTCTTAATTGTGGCCAATGTGTATTAGAGAAAAACATTTATTTCATAATGATATTTCCCCCCATTTTAAATTCTTATTATCCAATGAAAGGTTAGATTTTAAAATAAATAAAAGATCAAAAGGATTAACAATGCAGATTAATTTTTACAGCCTTCTTTGATCATATTTACCAAGAGTGTCCGTATTTTTGTATAAATTTTCATATACTGTATATGCAAATAATAAAAATAAATAAATAAAGTTAACATACAGCTCGTGTATGATATTTATTGTTTTTATTGGAGGAAAAATATGAAAATAACAGCTAATAAGATTGGTGCCGTATCTCCATCCTGACAGCAGAGGTCACTCAAAGAGCAACAAACACATTAGGCTACTATATTTAAGAAATTAACAAAAATACGTTTTCGATGTGCTTGTGTAAAAAATAATTGTTTCTTTTCTATTTGGTTTTCTAAAAAAAAAAGTACATCCATCTCCTTGTTTCAGTTTCCTGTTTAATCTCTCTCCTATATGTTGCTGGCTCATTAATATTCAACATACAATTACCATACTGGGCAGAAATGCAAATTTAAAAAGTACTAGTTTCTATTAAGTTCAGGATATCTTTGGTCTAAAAAGTTACTAGTAACTAAAAAATAAGTACTAAGTACTAATAAGTAGTTCTCTTTTTGGTTAACACGAATATTTTAATTAAATACTAGCCACTAGTGGAATAAGTACTAGTATCTAATGAATAAGTACTAGTAACTTTACAAAAGACACTTCCTAATGAATGAGTACTAGTACTTAATGGAAAAGATACTAGTGTCTAAAGTTTGTTATTTGTAAACACTTTTAAAACATCTCTGCGTCGCTGTGAGAATATGTATTTATTACGTTAAATAACGGATTGACATACAGTTTTAAATGAGAAAAAAATAATGTTACACTAAAAGCAACATATATAAATAAATGTGACTAATAAACATGTACCAAATGTAGTGTAAATGCAGTTTAATTATCAGTGTGCGGTTTTGTTTGTTTGTTTTGTTTTTCGCGGGACATATCCGTGCAAGAGTGATCTGTCATCAGTAATAAACCTCTCCCATCCGACTGAGAGGAGGAGTGTGTGTGTGTGTGTGTGTGTGTGTGTGTGTGTGTGTGTGTGTGTGTGGCGTATCACAACAGTACAAACGAGGAATAGGAGGAATAACCGCTAGCATTTCTCATGCCAGCGTCAGATGTTCCGCTAATGCAGAGCTGTATGAGTTAGTTTTCCTTGTTTGTTCGTTTGTTTGAATGTGTGAGTGAATATAAACTGTATCGATCAGTCAGACTGATCAGCGATCAATGGTGTGAGCGGCTCTCTCTCTCTCTCTCTCTGGATATCAGCAGATTCAATGCAAACGAGAGCCGGAGGTGATGAAAGATCTGGGTGAGTACTAGAATGAGAAAGCGCACATCTATATTTATTTGTTTTAGAATAAGAGTAAAGTTCAAAAAGTTGTTAAAAATGTTTTAAAACCTCTTTTTCTTGGTTATTGCGAACGTTAGAGAAAACAATAAGGCAACATTCCATTTGATCAATTTGAAAACATTGTGAGAATGTTACATTTGAATGTTCTCTGAAACGGATAAAGTTGTAACATTTAAATATTTTAGAGGAATGTCTTACTAAAATGTTTTCAGAGGGGGAAGAACCAGTCCAAGAGAGACAAAAATTCTGGTAATGTTACTGGACGAATGTTTGTTCACAAATTAGAGATAACCTTCCCAAATTTTGAGAACATTCCCTGTTAGTTGAGCACTATGTAAGGCTTTTTCTGCCACTGAATAAAATAATTATAATAATAATTTTATTTCACAATTCTGACTTTTTTCACTTAATTGTTAGTTTACATCTGGCAATTCTGACTTTTTTTCTCAGAATTGCCTGAAACAAACTCGTTATTCTGAGTTTTTTCACAATTGTGAGATATAAACTTATATCTCTATACTAGGACTATACGTGAGAATTGAAGTAAGAGTTGTAAGATATAAACTTTTCAATTTTGAGAACACTTCAGTTTTTTTATTTTATATTTTCTCAGAACTGGACTTTATAACTCACAATTGCGAGTTTAAATCTTACAAATCTGAGAAAAAAGCCAGAATTGCAAGTTTTTAAATCTTGCGATTCTGACTTTCTAACTTGCAATTGTGAGTTTATAAGTAAAAAAGTCAGATTTGTGAGTTTACATCAGGCACTTGTGAGAAAAAAAATCTAAATTGGGAGATACAAAGTCGCAAATACCTTTTTTTTTGTTATTATTTTTCAGTGGAGTAGATCTGTAAGTTCTCCTTGGCCACATATTTGGGCTTTTGGATGCTCAAAGAAAATAATGGTCTGTTACGGTGTTCATGCCTTGCACAGCTTTGCTGGTTGAGGTCTTTAGGCTTGGTCGGCTTGTTCTGGCCTCTGTACTCTTGATTTGAAAGGTGGTTTTTGGTTCGGTGTGATTAGAGTCTGTCATGGCAGCTGTGGTAGGACTATACTTTTATTCCCTGAAGTAACACATGTCTCAGTGTCCTGGAGAGCTTGAGTCTGTATGATTTTGTAAGCCTGAAAGACAGATGAAGGATCCCTGATCACTGCTCAGGTGTTTCCTCAGCCCTCATGAGGCCTAATAACAGTCAGCTTCTGTGTGTCTGCGCTGCATTAGATCAGAGATGACACCCGGCGGGTGAGGAGTGCAGCGGAGCGTGTCAGTCGTAATCCTCTCGCTAATGCGTGCTGAATGCATTCAGAATAACCCTCTGACCGGCCTGATCCTCATGCCCCTCTTCCTCACTGGGATCAGGGATGTTTTCTTTGGACTTTTCACAGCAAGTTCACGTCAAACCCACGCTTGTGGTTCCCATCAGCCTCTTCTCTCCCACAGTGCACATAGCCTGTATTTCCACGTCTCATATAGAGCTCATAGTTATGTGTATTATCTGAATGATGCTCTCTGTTATTTTAAAATTAATTTAAAAGAAGCATTTTATATTTTAATGTTTTTTTAAATGTAATTTAGTCCTGTGATGCAGCACTGAATTTTCAGCATCAATATTTCAGCCTTCAGTGTCACATGATCCTTCAGAAATCATTCTGCTATTCATAACTAATGCTTCAGTCGTAGTCAATCATCATTGGAACCCAATTATTAATAACGGCTCCTATTGCTTGGAGAACTGAAATGTCCTATACGAAAGTTCACGTGAAAGTGAAAGTTCCCACACAGAGGTTTGTGAATTCCAGGGTTTTTTCATTTTGAGAAGAGAAATGCTTCTGTTACGTTCTGGAGGAAGTAAGAGTTTAGACAGAACTAGCAGGCAGAAAACTCCCTTTATTTCCAGCACAGGGAGTAACAGGTCAGGTGCTGTCTGTGCACGCTTACTCGAAGCTCAAACTGTTTCTGAGTCTCTATAGAAACAGTGTAAGACAAAAACAGACACGACCTTCATCTCCAAGCCTGAAATGATTATCACAATGTTCCTTCACTGCTTACTTTAAGCTTGAGATACTGTGAAGATTCACACAGACAACCCACAACAATGCAGGCCACAACAACTCAACATGTAGTTTCTCAAACTTAACGTGTCCAGCCAGTTTAGAATAGGAGTATATTTACAGAATAGCGAAATATTAGAGCAGATTTAAACATTTTTGACCACTAGATGCCAAAAGATCCCACTGAGACATGCAAAAAAAAAAAAAGATGTAGTATTTATTTTGCAACCTTTTCTGACTTTTTGAAAATAGCTAGTAAATGTTGCACATACTTAAAAAGAAATGGCAAATAGCATTGAATTAAATGAAATTTTGTACTAGTAGTATTTTTGTAAAACATATTCAGATAATCCTGTCCTGATATCTAATGGAGTTTTATATGTAAATGCCATCAAAATTCCCTTGGTCTGAAGAGGAAGTTAATCTGAAAAGTTGAAAATTTTCTGTTAAATATCCAAAACTTTAATGAGGTGGGATTTCTGGGCCAATGGTTCCAATGATATGTGTGCCCAGCCCTAAAACTATAACAGGGAAAATACAGACCCTCCCTATTCAGTGCGCCATATTCGTTTGCCAAACGTTTTCATAGGCTATCATCAACTCCCAAACAGTTCTTTCACATTCATAGTTGATTTCTTCTTTATTTACTGAGAACCCGACATGTTAGTCACATTATCGTTGTGAGACAAGCGAGTTTCCCCTCACAGTTTTCAGACTGAGGCCGAGAGCAGAACGACTGAAAGGCCTTGAAACATGGGAAGTGAGTTACTGGGAAATGTTGAGTTGTAGTTTGGAGTCGAGTTACTGAATCAGATTTTCTTTCAGCTGTTGAGCGGCTCAGTTTGCACCTCCTGTTCTCACATACTCGCTCTTTTCTTGAACCGAGAGCACCCTGCACTCCCTCGTCAAAACAAACGCGATTACCTAATTCAGCCGTGAATCATCAGTTATCAAGTTTTCTTAACACTGGTTTGCATGCTGCTATTGTGGATGGTAAAAGATGTAGCCAAATAATTTAGAAAATGTAGTTAGAAGTAAATGTCATTGTCAGTTTTTAGTTGTTGTTGTAAAACCTGCTGTGGCATATGACTATTTGAGTGTTTTTATACGTAATAATTGTATTCCATTTGTCATTGATAAGCTGCGCGAGTCTTTCTGGTGTGCTTTGGCTTTCTGCACCTGTTGTCCAAACTGAAGCGATCTTGCAGACGCGGCTCAGCTGTGATAAAAACGCCTGGCATAAACTGACAGGTGGATTTCTGTTGTATCTGAGGAAGGTCAGGGACTCTCTGAGTCTCTCTGTGGTAACATAGGGGGTTTCTATATACCACAGCTAACTTTTAGATTCAAGTTAACTGAGTTGGCTTTAAAAAAAGCAGAACATTTCACTGGAAAAAGTTTCCAGTCTCTTTTATTCGGGGTTAGTAATCGCAAACCGAAACTGGACTAATCAACATGTGAGCAAATGAAGTGACATGTATGTGATGTAATAAAGCCATGCCTCCAAACACTTAAGACAACATTTCCTGGCTTTTGTTACTAATTCTATAAATCTAATTAATATTAAGCTTTTCATTTCAGTTCAAGTAAATAAAATATTTAGAATACTGTATTTATAATATACAATATATGACACTTTTAAGAGAATGTCTAAGCTTTCATGTTTTCTCTAGTTAAAATAAATTCTGAACTAAATGAGTTCAGTTGATTTGCTTGCATTGATAGATTTCTTTCAGCTGCCTTCCCAAATGCTTCTTATTCTTTCTAAAATAATTTGACAAAAAATATATATTTGTGTTTCTAGCGTTCTACTTTTAGTGAAGCCATTTTTTCAGTCTTACGGGGGTCATATATACAGTACAATCTAATATCTATGACTTGTGTTTATAGATATGAGTTATCAATGAGGAGTTAATTTGCAAAAACAGATAACTTCGTTTTTAACAATTTTCAAAAATCGTTCATTCTGCATTCCAGTTAATCTCAATCAAACTGCAGTTGGGTTATTTTGATTAGTGTTAAAAAATACAGCTAACTAAAACAGTAAAACAATAAAAACATGATTTTTATTTTATCTGTTTTGCAATGATTGTAATACAAAGGGAGATTACAACTAACATTTCTGAATGTTACATTAGCAGAAGTGTACAGGCACTGGCTTTGAATGACTTGGACATCACTAGTCTCTTCACACTGCTACCCAAATGAACTTGTTTTCATCAATAAAACTGCTTTCAGTTCTCTTCTCTCCACACAACACGCCTGCATGAGCTAACACGAGCTTAGCCTTTAGATTTGTTCTGCTGATGAGAGTCAAGACACTGCATGCAGAGACAGATCCTGACCCTGTTCACCACTGAACCGGCAAGCAATCCCAGCTGCAGTGCTGAACCGATTCCCCTTTGAGAGTCTCTGCATTATTCTGTCCTCTCTTGCATTTGTCTTTCAATGGACGACCACTCTTTTTAGGGGAGTTGAATAAGTTAATGACATTCTAAAGATGCCATTTTCGAGAAATCACTCATTTGGAACGACCAGCTTCTCTTGCTATGGCTATAAAATCTTGCTATAAAATGGCTCACCATCTTGCAAAGTCAGTGATAGTTAGGCTACCAGTTAAATAGGGTTGGCAGGTAATAAGGAAAGTAGCACTCATAGTTAAAGTGGTTATATGATATTGCTAAAAAGAACATTATGTTGTGTATTTGGCATATTGAAATGTGTTTATTGGGTTTAAGTTTAAAAAAACACATTATTTTCCACATAATGTAAATTATTATCCGCTATGCCCCACCTTTCTGAAATGTGTTGATTTTTACAAAGCCAATCGGTCTGCAAAGCGAGGAGTGCTCTGATTGGCCAGCTATCCAGTGCATTGTGATTGGTCGAATGCCTCGTGTGTGATGGAAATGTTATGCCCCTTAACATACTGTGATGTGTGTCCCGGCACCACGAGACTAAACCAATAAAACCCATTACAAATGTCCAGTGGGGACATAATTACTGATTATAATGACTTATACTGTCTTTTTAAAAGCTTCCTATGACCACTTTAAAACTTAATGTGCTATGTATTTTAAATGACAAGAAAATGCAGTGAAAATGTGCACACCAACTTTTGTTTTTAACTTTAATGTATAATTTTTTTTTTTGAAAATTTTTTACACAGAAATGATATTACTATTGAATTGCTTTAGTCCCCCTGCAAAAGTACAGTTTAATCACGTTTTAAAGCTCAAGTGTCTGTGATTGGCCCTGTTTAATTCTATTTTAATGACATATATATATGACATTAATGACATATTATATATATATATATATGTGGCAGGGGGGGGCGTGGTTTAGCGAAGTCTGCAGCTGGAGAGAGAATCAGGAGACGAGCGGTAAGTGAGTGGTTTGGGCAGAAATTATCATCACCTGTTTCTTGTTCCAGTAATTGGCGTGGAGAGAGTATAAAACGCCAGGGGAGACGGAAGCAAGGGAGAGAGAGACGGACTGCTGACGCGAAGCCGGAAACGAAACCGGAAGGAGTAAATCGAAAGTGCTGTGACAACGTGTCAGAATAGAAGTCACCATTTGGTGTTTGCAAAGTTTAAGTTATTTTCTGTTTAATAAATACGTCAGCAGTCCTGCCGACCCCTTTGTCCTCTTCCTTGCCCACACGAACTTATTACACTGGTGCCGAAACCCGGGAAGGAAGTAGGACCGCCGCCGCCATGCAAAGCCCGTCCTCCACGCCACTTGCGGACGTTATCGCTTCCCTTGCTGTCTTGCACCGCGAACAACACCAGGCCCTGCTGGACCTGAGGACCGATCAGGAGAGACGATTCCAGGCCATCGTTCAGGCCCAGCAGGAGGACCGCGAGAGGTTCCGGAGCTGGATTGATCGGGAGGTTCGTGCCGAGGCCGCCGGGCCGCCCGCCGCCCCCTTCCACCTGCCACTGCACAAGATGGGGGCCCAGGACGATCCGGAGGCCTTCCTGGAACTGTTTGAGAAATCGGCGGAGGCCTGCGGGTGGCCCCGCGAGCAGTGGCCGGTGCGCCTCATTCCCCTGCTCTCCGGCGAGGCCCAGGTGGCCGCCCAACAACTTCCGGTGGCGAACCTCCTGGTCTTCAACGACCTGAAGAGGGCCATCATCCAGCGGGTCGGCCGGTCGCCAGAGCAACATCGCCAGCACTTCCGGTCCCTGGACTTGGGCGAGGCCGGTCGGCCCTTCATGATGGCCCAACAGCTCCGGGACTCCTGCCGCAAGTGGCTACTAGCCGAGGGAAGCAACGTCCCACAGGTCACCCCTGGTCAGGCTGGCGAGTACCAAATACCTGTGAGTATCAAGGGGGGTACATATCCGGCCTTGGTGGATTCAGGATGCAACCAAATTCGATCCATCAAAGCCTGATTCAACCGGGGGCATTGGATACGAGCCGCGTGGTTAAGGTGCGGTGCGTACACGGGGATGTGGTATATTATATACTGTGATATTTATCCAAGAACATAACAGTATAATACATATATAAATGCCATTCACTTCAAAGTCAAAAGTGATTGGTAGGAAGAATCGAGGCTCTGCAGTCATGATGTCATTTTCACACACACACACACGCACACGCACACACACACACGCACACGCACACACACACACACACACACACACACACAGACACACACACACAGTCATGCACATCATGCACATTACGCAGCCTATACTCATAAGCACATGATGCCAATAAGACTCTTCACAAAAAACCAAGACAAACACACCAATGTAAAATGCCCCAATCCTGTGTCTTTATGAATGCATTTCAGTAATTGTACAACCTTTAATCTTTGTACAATTATCTTTACAACTAGTGTAAACGGATCAGATGTGAAATCAAGTTTACTGAGTTCCTTGTGTTTGGTTTGGGAAGAAATTGACTTATGAAGAGGAAACAGCTGTGTGTGTGTGTGTGTGTGTGTGTGTGTGAGAGAGAGAGAGAGAGAGAGAGAGAGAGAGAGAGAGGGTGTGTGTGTGTGTGTGTGTGTGTGTTTCCTGTACAGGTAAGGGTGCAGAGATCAGGAAACAGCTTCCTGAACTCCTATCTCTGAGTAATAGCCAGAAACTATTACTGTTTTTTTTCTGGACAATAACCTCTGTTACTTTAAAGTTATCAGTATGTTCTACAATTATTGACATAATCATTTTATTATTATGTGTATCATTCTTAGAAGAGGAAAGGGTAGCTGTGACAGATATGTGTACTTATGTTCACTAAGGAAAAGCATTTCTTCATACATTAAACTGGGTTAAAGCAGCTGGAGGGCAACTGATGCGCGTCAGATGATCTGACACTGGACCACTTCAGTCTGACGAGAATACAAGAGCTCATTATGAAGAGCAGATATGAAATATATATAACATTTACTGCCAGACAGCATGTTTTCATGTTATTGTGGAGAGTCAAATACAAATAGAGAAGTCTAAAAGAAGATAGATAGATAGATAGATAGATAGATAGATAGATAGATAGATAGATATTTTTTGAAAGGTGAGATTGGATGTTAGCCACTAGATGGCAGTAAATAATAGTCACTGGTGTAGACATGAACCAGAAAGGCATACTGTAATAATAACTGATGCATACACTACATGACATTCTGTAGTGTTTATATGGTACACAGTTTTGTAAGCATGCATTGATCTTAAAAAGTTTATTGCATCACGTGTATGCTCTGTCTTATAATAATTAATATTAATAGTATGTCTCACACTCAGTACACTTTTTTTAATGAGTGTGAGAATTTGTCACTTTATAAATAAAATGTAAATTTTGAACTTACTCTTTCTCTGAAACAGCTTTCTGTTAACATCACTTAGGATCAGGGTTATTTTAATTCATTCAAAATAAAAGTAAAACTACACAAATAAATAAATAATTTAAATAACATACAATATATATATATATATATAACTTTCAGCTAGTTGTCATTTTTCAGCAAGTCAAAATGTATAATTCTTATTAGTTTAAATATATGTACTAATATAAATAAAATTAAAATAAAATGAATAATATATAGATGACTATTTAAAAAAAATTATATTTAAAAAATATGTTTCATTACAGAAGTTAAATTGATTGTCCGGTCTAATGTCAAATATGTGAAATGTTTTCTGTTGTCAGGTGATTGTAGTCCATGATACTGTTTGCCTGAATGTCTCAGTTTCACGTTTAACCAAATCCTGAAACTGTTCATGAGTCCGGCGATCATAATTAGACCTGCTGTGTGTCTTTTCTTAACACAGGAAATTCAATCATGTACATGTATTCAGTAGTACATCTAGTCTGCATCTACAAACCACATCAGTGTCTTTAGACTGAGACGAACCCTGGTCAGTTTCCATGAGGTGCTCAGTGTGGACGGATTGATTACTGTACTGTATTTAGAGCTGATCAGTACTGATCAGACCGGGTCTGCTGTGTGTGTGTGTGTGTGAGCAGTCTAATGTGTTGATTATTAAGTAAGCCTTTCAAATAGAACATCAGACAAACTACAAACCTTCAGAAGTTGTTGTTTTGATCCATATCCATGTCCCTGGAGCACAAAACCAGTCATAAGGGTCTTTTTTATTGAGATTCATACATCATCTGAAAACCGAATAAACAAGCTTTTCATTGATGTATGGTTTGTTAGGATTGGACCATTTTTGTCTGAAATATAACTATTTGAAAATCTGGAATCTGGGTGGAAAGGGTGCAAAAAAATTTAAATATTGAGAAAATCGCCTTTAAAGTTGTCCAAATGAAGTTCTTAGCAATGCATATTACTAATAAAAAATTAAGTGTTGATATATTTATGGTATAAAATGTACTAAATATCTTCATGGAACATGATCTTTACTTAATATCCTAATCCTAATAATCCTAATTCCTTGCCGCTGTCGCCTCTGGCTTGCTTAGTTGGGGACACTTCATCTACAGCGATATCGTTGACTTGATTGCAAATAAATGCACAGACACTATTTAAATGAACAGAGATGACATAACTGAATTCAATGATGAACTGCCTTTAACAATCATTTTTGCATTATTGACACTGTTTTCCTAATGAATGTTGTTCAGTTGCTTTGACGCAATGTATTTTGTTTAAAGCGCTATACAAATAAAGGTGAGTTGACTTGACTTTTTAAAAAATTATAATTTTGACCTCTACAATGTATTGTTAGCTATTGCTACAAATATACCAGTGCTACTGATGACTGCTTTTGTGCTCCAGGGTCACACATTTGAGTTTGTGTTCTGATATAAAACAAAATTATTTACAGGTGTGCTTCACGAGAGGCTGTGTGAGATCGTTTTAGCTTCCACACACGTTTGAGCTTCTCTTAATGATATTTGATGTGCTCTGTGTCTGAATGTCAAATAATGTGTATCTGAACTGTGAATAAAAGCCTGCATTAAATCTGTTCATCATATACAGTGCAGGAAGTCTTGGATTAAATCAGTATGGATTTTGTTTTACAATGTCTTAATTAACGTTTTTGACACTCAATGTTGCTTGCTTTGACTTTCAATAAATGGACAAATATGAGAGCATAAAAAAAAAGAATATAAAAAATATTAAAATTTTTGTTCTGAACATGCAAGTCCTATGAGTTTGGAAAGAGTAAATGAAGACTCAGTTTTGATTTTTTACTGCTCTATCCCTTTACGTTGATGGATATATCAATCATGACACCTCTGATTAGTGGATCAGTACCCAACTTTTGTTTGTTTGTTTGTTTGTTTGTTTGTTTGCCTTATGAGTTGTTATGGTTGCCTTTTTACTTAATAGTAAATGCCTCTTGAATTTTGATGTTTTCATCTTCTCAGAACATTTCTTGTTGTATGGGAATCTGTATTTAATGTAGTTTGGGTAATATTTTATTTTACCATCCCATAGTTGGAATTGCTGTAAACTTTAATGTCAGGTGTGGCTTTGCCATAAACATAAGTCTCCTCCGGCTCAGAAGAACTGCGCTGAAGATCGTTCTGTGTGTGAGATTCAGCCCAGCTCGAGAGTCTGGATGAAGTTATTGTGCTGTCACACCAGTATCTTGAATAAATGAACTCAAGGATCAGTCTGAAATGTGGGATAATGTTCACTTCTCAGTGGGAGGCGTCTTTAAATGCTGATAAAGTGAAGAGGTAAAGGCCAGAGGGACGATTGGGAGCCAAAGCTCTTGTCAAAGCAGAACTGTTCCTTGTTAGACCTTTCTGAGAAAGAATAATAAAAACATTTTCAAAATCGTTTTGCAGCAGGAAACCAGCTAACCAAACCCACATGTTAAATATGGTTGAGATGTATTTATTCATTTACTTGTAGTTTGATTTTCCCCGTTTCCCTCAATGAAACCAATAGATTTACTGCAGAAGACAAACGTTTGATCCTTGCATGTTTTGTTCATAATGAAAATCTTCACAAATGAACACAGCTTTTATGAATTTTGAAGCCTAAATCCAGTCGGCATAACTGGACGATAATATCAGTAATGTCATTAGTGTTAAAATCATTTCCTTAATAAAGTTATGCACTCTGTCAGTGCCACAGCAACAGATGAATGCTGCAAGTTCAGATATCTGGAGAAGTCTGAGCTAAAGAGCAGTTTCTCAGCACCTCGTCACAGTATAGGCACAAAAAACACAATGTCTGTCATTACTGAGGTTCTGGGTCAGAAAAAGGTCAGACTGTCTGTCTGTTTACAAAACTGCAGTGAATGGAAAAGGTGAAAAACCCTGTCATCTCTCAGTTTCTGGACGGTTTCAGATGTCTGTTGTGTCGTCCATCATTTAGCAGCTCATCTGTCATGTATTTTACCTGCCTTAAGGTTCAGACTCATTGGCAAAGTTGTCTTCCTGTTTAGACACTTTTCAGCATCCGTCATTTAGCTTGTGTTCTCCACAGACTTTATTTCTGGCAGTTTAACCAAAAACCCATTCAAAAGGTCTTCGGGAGGATGGAATAAGATTTACTAAAATGCTAACTCGATCCATCCCTTCAGTGCTCTATTGAAATGGTTCAACCAATCTGACCTCATCTGTGATGATGGCCTGAGCGTAATCTGATCACTCCATCCATCTGATGCTGTTTCTGATGTCTTGATCTTGTTTTGTCCCTCCAGGCCGATGCTGCAGAGGAAGGAGTCGTTTTCTCTCCTCTCGTCATCAGAGAAGTGGCTCTTCAATGGGGTGAGTTCAGATCTGGTGTTGTTCTCCTGCTTCATTCACTTCCTCTGAGTTCTGAAATCAATTCGTTGGCAGCTTTTGCTAAAATAGTAGTGCAGTGTCTCCCAACTCTGATCCAAAATCACATTCAGTATATGATCTGTTGGGTTTACACAATGGGAAATTAATGCCATACTGAAACAAAACCAACATAACCAACTTTAATGATTTCCAAATGAAAACATTAATTTGCCTTTATAACCAATCCTGAGTAAAAAAAAAGCATAAACCAGAAAGTTCATGCATTGTGACCACACCTAACTCATGAACAGTTAGATCAGCACAAAACAGTGTAAATCAGCCAACAGCTATGGAAATTCATAATGGCTTTTTCAGTATTGTTGTGCTTTTTGAAATCAATCTTTTGTAGAAAGCTTTACCTCAATATATTTTTTAGTGTTTGGTTGAGTTAGACTGCCCATAAATGTACAGAAAAATGCCAGATATTCTTGTCATGACTCTATATGAAGTTTCAGGGGATGATTATTCAGACTTTCCTTTCCCCTGAGCTGCCACATCGAGAGCCATTCAGAAATATGTGATAGACCAAGAGCCAAGCCATATCACTTGGACATTTTTGTACAAAACCACAAGGTTAACTAATGTGATTCCACTGTGATGAAGGCATTTTGGGAGCTGACCTCATACGTCATCTGACAGGAACTGCTTCCGTGTACAACAGTGAGCGCACTGACGCGAACTGATTATTACATTTTGAATATGCATACTTTTTTTACAAAAACTAATTGATTTGCTACAGGAGGACTTTGTTCACCCCCCGAAGCTGTTGCGTAAAAAACGGTTTAGACTGGTTTAACAAGTTACTCATCTAATTTTTTGTTTAAGAATGGTCATATTTCTTTTTTAATTCAGTTATATAAAATAATACATTAGTCTAAGTTTAATTAAAAAATAAGACTGATTTCTTATTGGTTAGCTGCTAGTTGGTCCAAATTGTGGGCTACATGAGGTACTATTTTAACAGAGAGGCTAGGTTTGTGCAGCTGGCCCCAGGTCATCAGTCACTAGCTCCATGTTTCTGGCTGTCCTGACTCCTGTAACGCTACAGTATGTTGGACGTTTATGCATCTATTTTTATTCATCCTAGAAAGAGAAACATCGAATATAAAGTTGGTAATGATGTCATTGAGCCTAATTCTATTAAAGTAGAAAATCTGATGAGCAGTAACATTTTCTTCAGTGATAGTTGTCTTCAAAAGAAAATAAGAAAGAAAACTAGTTCTTGCCCTGTACCAGCTGAAGCCAGAACGTCCTAATTCCATTCAAAACTGTGTTTTTGATTATTTTAAATCAGGGATGTTCAGTCACTGTCTACAGAGTTTAGCTCCACCTTGCTTTAGCTTCCAGTTAGATGTTTCCTTGATTAGGTGGCTGAATTTGGGCTGGAGCTAAACTCTGCAGGACAATAATGACCATCCAATAACAGGTTTGTACACCCCTGTTTTACACAGATTCTCAAAAAGGGGAATATAAGTTTAGAGTTTTAGGGCCCTATAATACACCCGGGGCAATACGACACAAGGCGCAGCGCATCTAATTTCCCGTCCAGCACCATGTCGTTTAATTACCAAATGCATTCATACTCATTTGTGTGCCCATGGGCGTGCTGGTCTAAAAAAAGAGGTGTGTTCAGGCGCATTGCTGGCGCATTGCTATCTTAAGGAGCTGAAAATAGACTGCGCTATAGACCAACTCAAACCTGGTCTAAAGTCTGGTGCAATGTTTTTTCTTTGTTATTTAAAGTGCGTGTTAGAATAGGAGGGCCCACAAGGCGCGTACACACTGCTTAATAAACACAGGAACAAAGCACAAAATATAAAAAATTAAAGGATTGCAATGCATAAGATTTATTTGTAGGCTAATTAAATATATATATATATATATATATATATGCATGCCTACATGTCATAATGGATAGTCATCGCATGTATCAGAATTAGGCTATCTATTTGCGTTTCATCTCGGAGACGTGTTCTGTCTTTGTGCTTGCCAAATTCGCCTGTGTAAATAGCAAATCCGTCATGGCACGAGCGCAACTGGCTCTTAAAGGGAATGGAAGATGAGACTCTGATTGGTTTATTGCACGTTACGCCCAAAAAACACCCATTATTCATTAAGAAAAGACCATGCGCCCAGGCGCGCCAACCGTTTTTCCTTCGTTAGAATAGCAAAAGTGGATTTGGACATGCCCTGAGTGCACCTGCGCCTTGCGCTTTACACTTTGCGTTTAGATTGTTAAAAAAGGGCCCTTAAAGTCATTCGGATATGCTCTGAAAACTATATTTGATCTTATGTCTAGATGGAGCATTTGTATGTGCTTTTCAGTTAATCCATCACAGCACTCCAGATCACTAATAACATAGAGTGTCCTAATCATCAGTTTATACCATTATCTCTTTATTTGACTTTGTATTGTATCGAATCAGCTTAAAGGGGAAATATGAATAATCAATCATAACTAGTTATGATTCATTTTCTATATTTAGAATATGTTTTTAGCCTGCAAAGCTGTTGTTAATGCTCTGCAGGAACAGACATTAACTCAGCCTGTGAAATAGTCTCATTAGCATTTGCTTCTATGGCTTCTGGAAGCCTATACATTTACTCTCTCTCTCTCTCTCTCTCTCTCTGTTTCATGAAGTTTCTGGTCATGGTATATTAGGGTGATACTGTTCGCTTCAATCTGTTGTTCTGCTCTGAACAGCTGGCGGTCACATGTCTGTCCCCTGTAGATGGATTTTTTAAAGTAATGCATTCCTTTTTAATTTTTTAAGACAATCCCAGTTACTTTTTTAAATAAGTAACACCACAGAGACCATTATATAAATAGGTGTGGCATTTCATTACAGCCATATATTGATGTTGTGTTAGACTAATGGGTTGGCTGAGATCACAAGGAACTTGTCTATGCAAGATTGAGCTGATAATGGTGTTTCTTCAGGGGATCAGTTTTACCTTTATGACTGTACCCAGTGAGGTTGTGTAGAAAAGAGGAGAAGACCTAACACTGAACCTTGAGGCATCCCAGTGACTCACACCCACTTTTCGCCAGGATGATCCTCCCAAAACCACTGGAACTTTGTGAAGCTGCTTTGAAACAATCTGTATGGTGTAAAGCGCTATATAAATAAATGTGACGCTATTTACAATTAGAACTTAAAATAGCCAGCACCGATTATTTTCAGTTTGGAAAGAAAACAAGAAAATCCTCCTGGCAATTGCAGCATTGAATTGGCATTCATGTATGGGCATTGCATAAAAATAATCATTCTAACATGCTTTAAAGGCAGCATCAGATACACAGCACACTGCTTCAACAGGAAATGCTTAAAGGAAGACAGTTCGCTTCCAGGAAGTGTGTTTAGGAGGGATATTCTGTCTTCCTGTTCTGTAAGTGTACACAAACCTCTTATACTGTAGCAGTATATAGGTACACTAGCAAAATTAATGTCTAGTAACAGATATTTCACTTGTAGGTTATAAGATGTATAATTTTAACTACATACACTATACACATACACATTGGAATCATAAATATTTTTTATATTTTTGAAAGAAGCCTCTAAAAATACAGTACAATTGTGAACAATTTAAAATGTTTACTATTGTAATATGTTTGAAAAACAAATCTTTTATAACATTATAAATTACTATATGGCCACTTTTGATCAATTTAATGTGTCCTTGCTAAGTATATGTATTTATTATTATTATTTTAATTTGCTTATATCAAACATTTGAATGGTAGTGTATCATGATTTCTAGAAAAATATTAAACGGCAATAACTGTTTTCAACATAATAATCAGAAATGTTTCTTAAGCAGGAAATCAGCATGATTTCTGAATGATGTTCTCTTTGATCACAACTATAAATTACAGTTTAACAGATATTTTCAATTATATTCCACCGTTTTTACTGTATTTTTATCAAATAAATGCAACCTTTGGGGAGCAGAAGATACTTTTTTTTAAAGCATTTTTGTAGTGTGTATCAACAGTTAAGATTAACTCTGCTACAAAACTTTATTATTCAGACAAAGAGAAGAATGCACACTAAATGTAATATCCAGTTTGTGTTCTGAACCACAGTGAAACGTGATTTCTGCTGGCTTTAACTTAATGACAGTCCGTTACGAGGGTTTGGTTAGTTCTGGATAAAGTGGATAATGAGGGTGGAAGATCGATTGTGTGCTGTTCTTCCCTGTAACAGGATGCTGTTCCTCTCACTGAAGGGGTGTTTGACGCCACCCGGCCTCAGACAAACACAAGCAGAGATGTGGTCTGAGAGCTCGCACCCTGCTTTGGGCCCGATATAGCGCCGGCACACTTCCCCCTGAACATCCTGTTTGCTGCTCTCCTGTGTACACACACACACACACACACACACATGGCCGAGGACTAGACAGGTGACAGCGGTTCATAGCCTGAGACTGTAGGGGTGATTTTGGGGTGTTTGGGTCTGAGGAATACTGCTGTGAAGCCCAATGATGGGGTGCTGCCTTTTCATCCATCAGAAGGTGAGCAAGCATAGTTACTCACAGGCTGCTCAAATGAATGTGGATGGCATACCGCAGGTCATTTGGTTTTGGGAGACATTGAATTTCATATCGACATCTGGGATATTGTTCAGTTGTTAAACTATAAAAAGAGACACCTGATTACTGGGGTCATTTTCATACTAGAGCTGTAATAAAGAAAATCATTTAAAAAATGACTGAAACTTTAACAAAATGTAAAATGAAAAACGGCATTTGCTCTCCATTTCATCTTTTTGCAGTCTAGGAGAAACATCTGGGAAATTTAATAGATGTCATTTGTGATTTTTAACTTCTTGCAGGGCAGATGAATGTTCTTCTGATGTTACATTAGACTGCGTATGTTTACTTATTTGTATTTCTCTTAAAATTGTTATTTTATTATAATTGATTGTTGTAAAGGAGGGATAAAGTTGGTTTTGTAGGTTGGTTTGGTCAACATGTGGAAGTGGTTGTGATTGTAGTTACGTAATATTGTGTTGCAGCTTCGATTTTTGTGTTATGATGGTTTTATATGTTAAGTGTATACTTTTCATTGTAATTGCATGGAAAAGAGGGACCAGCACATCATTTTAAAACAAAAAATGTAACTTTTATTTAGTGCCGTTGAATGATTAATCATTTAATTTATTTAGTTTCCGTTTAAATAATATCTGTGTGTGTGTGTGTGTGTACTGTGAATATTTATTATGTATCTAAAAAAAATAAAAAATGTATAAATATAAAGTATATAATTTGAAAATATTTACATGTATTTACTTGTTTATATTTATATTCATATAGTTTATATTATATATAAATATATTTGCTATAATATATATATATATATATATATATATATATATATAAACTTAACATATTTTTCTGAAATATATACATGCATGTGTGTATTACATAATAATTATACACAGCACACATACATATATTATGTCAACAAAAACTTTTATTTTTCATTATTTTTATTTTGTTACACTATTTAATAAATACTAGGCATTATAGGAAATTTACTACACAGCAGGCAGTTACACCAGTGTTTCATTCTGAACACACCATTCATAACTATAGTATATTTTTCATGCTTTTCAAGCCAGGAGAGCTGAATCTAATTTACTGGCACTAGTTCTTCGCTGTACATTGAACATATTTAGCGGGTGTAAATCATGGGTCGGGAGCAGCACTAGAGCTTTCAGTCCTTCACCTGCTCTATTGTTCACACTCCTGCATCAGGATGTTCATATTCACGAATCATGCTTCTGGTTGTGATGGAGAACAAACAGTTAGGGAGAAACAATAACACAGCTGGCCAAACCGTTGACCAGTCAAAGATCGAATTAACCATCTACAACAACTGTTTACAGAGCATATATATATGTATAAAACTCAGTCTCACTCTGAGGTCTCTATTTTATTCATTTTTAAAGTTGGTCCAAAGGTTTGTTTTTGTTTTTTTTGTTTTCCCTCATTGTATAGATTTCTTTAGAAATGTTGCAATGTGAGATGTCATTAAGAATTTTTTTTTTTTTTTGCATTTTCATTCATTACTTATTTTTAAAATTCTGTCAAATCTGACATTTCAACACGGTGAACCTATGAGCTATATCTTGTGTTGTTGTGAGATATTCATCTATATGTAACAGTTTCAAAATAAATAAAACTGATCATCATCTGTGTCGTTACAGAAGAAGAGGAAGCAGAGGAAGAGAGATGTGGATTCGCTCAGTCTGTGCAGCTTGGACATCAATGTGAGTTTCATAATTGTGTTTCTAGAACTACAGTACCCATAATGCCCTGCACTGTGGGGGGAAAAACATCAATTACTCTGCATTATCCATCATAGAGTGCTGCAGGGATGTTTTTTTTTTTGTAGGCCAAAACCCCAAATTAGTATTTTAGTCATGTTTCATTGTCATGAAGTCTGAAGTCAAATTTTATTTTATTTGTATTTATTCTTTTTTTTTAGGCTAAATGCCTGAAGGAAGGTCTGTGGTTAATGCAAGCTCAAGATTTTTTTATGTTTTATTCTATGATATAAAAGCATCAGTAATATGATTGAAAATATAAAAATGTTTTAAGTAAAGACAGTATGGAGCTTAGTGATGGTGATGTTGAGGTCATGTGACCATGGTGTAGTTTGTATATTGAGTCTTATATTTAGGTTTTTACTTCAGCTGGCTGTATTTAGGCTTTGAAAATACCTTACTGCACTCTCTCGCTTCTTGGTACCTGGAATTACTGATAATCATAAAAATGCATGAAGAAAGGATCAAAATACCTCAGACTGATTTAGACGAGCAGTTCCACTGTTACTCTAATATTACATGAAAATATTGTTATATAAAAAAAGAAATATTACATTCTGCCGTCGTCTGTTTGAGATAATGAGCCAATGTAAGCCAATGCAGCTGAAATGAAAAGCATTGATTACGAAAGCTCTTTAGGTCGGTGAATGGTATCAGTGAAGAGGAAAATTACTTACATTTTCTTAAAGGTCAGCCTTCTGCAGGCCACAGCCTGGCTTGCTAATCAACAGAAATTAAAGGCATGTAATTGAAAGGTATTAATAGAAGTGTATGATTGCATGTTTTTGCTTTTGTGGTCGATGCGAGATGTGACTGCAGAGCTCCGAGAGGAATCCAACTGCTCTGACTCAAAATGACTTTGCACATCTTTCTGAAAACTGCTGTTAGAGGAGTGTGTTGTGAGGTTTTTATACACACAAGAGCTTTACCTTCATTTACACTCTTAGATATAAAAGAGTTTACAGTAAAGCCATAGAAGAATTTTGGTTTGCCATTCAGAACCGTTCAGTGTGAAGAACATTTCAATAATCTAAACTAACGTTTTCTACAATAAAGAGACTTTATGGAATGGAAAGGTTCCACTGATGCCAATAAAGAACCTTCAAGATTACGAGTGTGCTGTTTGACACTGAAGGAGGTTTAGTTCTGAGATACAGGAACAATTTTTCACATTTTTGTTTAGCCCAACTCCCACTATCTTGGTTGTTATTTCTGAATGCACTATTCTTCTAAAATGCTTCATAATTCTCTTATCATTCTCGTGGGTGGTTTATTCAGGAGTTTTAATGGGGCGTCACACCTGTCTCGTGATCATACTGGAAACTGTCCAGCTGTTTCTCATATTTAAGACTGATGGTTTCGTGCAGATGAGCTTATAAACCTGACATGATTCAGCGTTTATCTGAACAGTTTGTCAGATTCTCCAGGCACATTTTTCTTTTAATTGCCAGTTCTAACACCAACATCTGTTTTACCACAAATATACAGTAGGCGCTCACTTTTTGACATATCTTACAGCATCAGAATTTTTATTTACTCAGAATGACAATTTGATAGAAATCAGAAAGCTGAAATGTCAGTATGCAGCATAGGATCGTAGGAAAAACGTGCCTCTGTCAACATTTTTGCAAAACTCCAATCCATACAATTTACTGCAGTTTCCATGAAACTCTAGATGGCACCGTCCGATAGGTCTAACTCAATCTGACATGACATCATTATCATATGGCACAGCTGACTGGTTCTCTTCTGTATTTCAAGCCAATGAGCTCGCTGCTCAGCATTCAAATACTGTATTTGACTAGTGTTTGCTGGAGCAGTAGCAGTGCGCTTCAGAAACCCTCCACCTCCCCCAGCTCCACCTGTATAGATCTGCTACAAGGTGATTCGTGTATGTTATATATAGGGGTTATTTCATACATGTTATATTAAATGTGCAGCAGCAGTATTTATTGCATGCTGTGGGCGTATTAGCAGTAGTAAGTCTCAATAATTAAAGGGGAAATGAATAATTTCAGTACTTGCTTTAGTGCCATTGATTTGACATTTCATTTCTGAGCTGGAAAGATACAGACAACAACAGATGTAATAAAACTTTGCCAGATTCATGTTCATCCTGTGCATTTCAGGTAAATCTGAATGTACTTTAGACACCACTCACAGAAATTTTTACTATGAAAGAGTTGCAAACTGTTCAAGACTTTACATTATGCTCATAGAGTACATCTTAACTTTTTAAAGATCAAGTTTCTCTGAGCTCCATCTGTGAAAACATCCTAATTTTGCTTCATAACACAAGTAAATATTCACATTCATATTTCTAATGAGACTTTTAATTTTCTGCGATGCAGCGTTTGTTTGAGTGATTTCAGAGCTGAAGGCTTTGAGGTTTCTGCAGAGGTCAAAGCTCTTTATGAATGTAATAACAGTTATTCCAGCTGAATTGGACATAATTGCAGCTTTCCTGTGCTTTTATAGCAGAAGAGTCTGATGGGTTTATATCTGCAGACATCAGAGAGACACCCCAGAATGCAATGCGTTTGAGTGGGGATGTCAGCGAAAAGCTCCAGTAATGACAAATTCCATACCTTCAGCTTGCGGTTGTTTTTAAGTGTATCACAAGCGAGTCCAAACACTCCTGGAATCTGCTTTGAGGCATGTTTTTTTTTATATCCCAGACTGCCTTTCAAGCACCGAAGCATGAGCTCTGAACAAAAGGAGCTGGTTTTCATTGCAGTAGACTGTCTTGACAGCTCTGAGTGGGTGATTCTGGGAAGGTGGGTTTATTAGGATGTGTTATGATGTCAGAGTGGGGTATCCTGGCACGACTGGCCATTGTTTTAATGTTTGGGTGCACCTCCCTTACCCGTACATGTGACTCAAGCCTTAAAATAAGTATTATTCATACTTGACAATTCATCACTCCAATCACTGACAGTATAATGTGAATTAGGGAGTCTGGCCCACCTATTAAAGCTTGGACCCCTCGCAAAGGAAGTTAAAACAAAAGGGTTTGGCAGTCTTACAAGCAATTGCTAACTAAAACTAAAACAATAAAAAAAAATATTACTTTGAATAAATAAATAACAGTTATTTAAGGCAATGTAAGGCAATGCAAAATCATTATCAAGCTCAAGGGTTATTTTTTAGTCAAAAGATAACAAATAACAGAATGGATATAGTTGAATATTGCAAAGAAAAGAAGAAGAAAAACAATACAATACAGTGATCACAGGCTGATTATTCACTACTACCAATGTTATGATACCATCAACTATCTTAAAGATATTGCAAATAGTTTGTTTGTGATAAAATTGTATTATTAAAATAGGCTATTTATATTTCAGTTTTCATTATTTATTCATTTAAAATTATTGTTCTAAATTGTGCATGATTTAGTCATCGTTATTCTGTTCTGATATACTGTGTACTTTATGCCCTACACTGAGACTGAGGGTTGTCTGCATGTCGAAGCTGATTTTCATTCAGATCTCACTCAGCTATGTCTGGACTCTCAGTGCTTGGGGAGACTGGAGCCATGTGCCTGCCTGACATGTGTTTAGCTGAGCCAGAATCTGCCAGTGCTACACAATATCTTGGCTGATACTGAAAGAGTCTGCAGTGACTCTGGTTTATTGTGCAGCCACTTGCGGTTCCTTTGACAAAAACATTTAAACATGTAACCATTAAGCATGCAGTCTTGCAATTTATTTTACAAAGAAAGTGTTTTAGTTTTCTCACAGTCTTGTCCCTGACCTTGTTTGTGCATTAATTTAGCCACAGTTTTGCTAATCACGTTGCAGTTTTAGCTCGCTAGCTTTGTCGGGTGGTCACAGGTTGCTTTTTGCTTATTAAAGAAACAAAAGAACATATGATGGCAAGAAAACATGTTTGGTTTATTGACTTCCATATGCTTAAAAATTCTGAACTAAATACTGCCCTTTTAGTAGAATTTTCTAAATGTTTAAATCTTTCATTGATGTGGTTAATTCGGATATAGGCAATTTTGAAAAAATAGTGTGAATAAAATGGGGTAAGATATTCTGCAAGGGACATGGCTTCCATTTTGACATATGGCAGATTCCTTTATATTAATAATTTAGTTTCTTTAACTGGTATAATGCCTACATACTAAATACATTGGAAACAGAAAAATAGAGGAGAGTCTAAGGTAAAGCAGGCTAGTATTGAGATGAGTCCCCCAGGGTTCTGTCTTGGGTCCTCTCTTTATGTGCCTTACCCCCGTTATCACAATATCTATTGTAAATAATTGACTCCTATTTCCCTGAAATAATACATAACTATGATACATAACTATGATGTGCAAATAAGAGGAACATAACTATGATGTGCAAATAAGAGCCACATAAGAGGTAAAAGTATCTATTATATTAATACTATTATTAAGATTGGTAACCATTTAGGGAACACATATTCACTATTAACTCAGAGTCGTTGTGGTAGTTATCTTAAGGTATCGGGTAGAGTTAGACTAGAATATGGTCATGAAGAATAAGGCTTTAATATGTACTTTATAAGTACTAATAAACAAACCAAAATGCCAGTAATATGCATACTTATATGCAACTGTATAATAATATTGAGTAGTGTTCCCTAATCTAAAGTGTTACCAAAATATATGTATTTTTTTTAATCCGTAATTTCACCCTATGCTTCACCAAGGTTTAGAAGCAATGAATCTACTTATTAATATTTATTTCCCATGCACATTGCATAAATAGGTAGTTTCATTTTAGCCTCCAATGTTTTCAATCTAGACAAAAAAAAAATGGTTGATTGTTGACTGTTATTTCAGTACAGTTGGTTCAGGAGCCCAGCACAGTGTTATCCTGCTTCAGCGGAAGACTTAAATTAACTGCCATTATATGACTGGCCCTTTAAATCCAATAAACCTTTAGATCTATTCTGGATGACATGCTACAGATGGCCTACAGAGTCGAACTGCAGGGTTATATGTACTAGTGCTTTCTCCACCATCTCTTGTGATCTGAAACACAAGGAATTTTGTTCTGTGTGTTTAAATTCATTGGCAAGCAAGAAAAACTCCTGAAGTGAACTCCAGGTCCATTATCATATGAAACTAGCCCATGGTTGACAAGAGGTTAAAAGTGGCACAAATACAATGTCTGCTGACCTAGATTGAGAAACTCCACAGGTGAATGCACACTACTCCAGAAGTGACATTTACTTCACCCTTTGGAGGGCACTACAAAGCCAAACCCTTTCAACAAATGTTGATCTCCTCTGACACCCAACTGTGCCCTACTTTCTCAAAAACATTCCAATAATCATGTCCCAGTCTCTGATTCCCTCTGGGCCACCGGTTTCTATAGGATTTGGCTCAGCTGAGATGTTTTCTTCCTGCCCATTTCCTCCATGATCTATTTTTTTGCACAATGGTCCATCAGTAAAATGTCAAAGGAAATTATGCTCTTCCACCTGTCGCTATATTAGCTATTGCTAATTGTTTGGGTGTTTTTTCACATACATGCATAATTTACATCCCGCATGTTGTAAATTCTAGTTCAAGAGCAATTTAAATGCATGTATATAATTTTTAAAGATTTCCAATTAGGTTCAGATTAAAGGCCAGGGCTTTGAAAAGCACAGTGAGCAGCAGAGCTTGTCAGTCTCTCACATCAAAGATGTCTGGCCATGTTCAAACGTTCAGAGGTCTGTAACACTATCATCATCAGGTTGTGGTCATCTTTACAGGGTCTTTCATGAAGGAGGTATGGAGCTATAGACATCGAATTATGGACAGAAGCCATATGTAGAGAACAGAATATCAGAGATTTGGCAGTGTGAGATGGGTTTAACTAAACCAGTTGTAGGCCTTCAACTAGAATAGCTAATCTTGGTTTAATGTATGGCTTTCTGAAACACTGATTAAGTGCAGATTACTAACATGTGAATTGAAATAAATACTAGTATTAATTTAAAACCAACTGTGCTGATATGAATTAGCATGGCAGAGTTTGCCTATAAAACATGGAATGAACCAAGAAAAGCTTAGAATTGGATGAAACTCCAAGGAAAACAATGGCAGAAAAATAAAAGTCAATAAGAGGAAACCTTTTAAAAGCAAGCAAAATAAACTGCACACATCAACTGTGGCATATAAGAAAAAGAAAAGTTTGTTATGAATTCATACATAAATCCTTACATTCTGCATTTTTATTATTATAATTCGTTATGTTATATATACAGTTCTCTAGTCTTCTTCCAGGAAATCAGCCAATTAAACCCTGGACTAGACTAAGTCTAAGACTACTTAAAACCATGAGAGGAAAAACAGATTTCTGTTAATCTGGTTTGAAGGGCCATTTTAATCTAGAACTAGGCTTAATCTTTAGGTGTTTTATTATCATCTGCGTCATCGGCTATGTTGTTAAAACACATTGTAAATGGAGCAGAATGGTTTACTTGGTCCGATGAAGCACAATTACTTTTGTGATGACAACTGTCCGATGACTGTGTGTTGTGATATTGTCATTGTGAGTCACTGTGTCAGGATCAGTCTGTGGAGTTCGCTGGAAGAAACTTTACTCAGACACTTTATTCATCACACCGACATTTACACCGCTGTTATCGTAAACTCAGGAAGTTCATTAGAGTCAGTGAAACACGTGCAGGAACGGAAACCCCTTGAAAGATCATGATGATTTCTCTGGAAGTCTAATGTGATGATATTTTCTCTATATCAGGCCAGTTGTTCTGTGGGACGTCAGTAGTGGACGAAGTACACTCATCAAGTATTTGAGTGCACATACTCCAATAAAATACTAATCCAGTAAAAGTACTCATTTTCAATTTTACTTCAATAAACAACCCTATCTCATGGCAATTCATACATATTTTATGAGGTGGTCAATTCATATGACCTCACTCGTAAAATTTTTTATGATTTTTGCTAAATCGTATTTTCACGAGTTCCCCAACTCGTATGAATTCGTACGAAGGACCCTCCCCTAACCCCGCCCCTAAATTTTAAAACTGGGCACCGATCTGGTTTCTTCAGCTCAAAATAACAAGGAATGATATGAAGTCCATCCTAGATTTTGTCTTTTAAATTAGCATTTGTATCAGATTCTATGAAAATAACTTTTGAACACTTTTGAAAACAAAGCATTGAATAACTGACTAATAGCTTTTTTTTTTCTTTTTAAGCCTTTTAAAAATACTAATTTTTAAGAAAAATCTCAGTCAGACTTAAAGGTTTTAGCATCTGAAGTCTTCATGTGTTCTTATGAAATACAAATGTAGTAAAAGGTATATTATGCTTTATAATGTATTGAATTAAAAGCTTGCCAAAATAAAATGTATATATATATTTATATATATATGATACTCTGAATCAAAATAATAAACACAACTACAATGCAATAGTAAAACAAATGAAAGTTAAATTTATTTAATTTTGTTCATTTAAAGGATGAATACTAATTGCACACTTGATTACATTACTTTTTTGTAAGAAATAACATGGTGTCTACATAAGATTTGGCTAAGATTTCATCACTTTGTCAGTTAGACTCTACTTTTGCCTGAGTGTGATTAGATTATCACTGATTATCAATTAAATCACTGTGGTTTCTGCTTTTCCTTGTCTTCAGTGAAGAACACTTAGCTCTGTTTCAAACCCTGATGAGTTGCCTACTTAGCATTTTAATGCACTATAAATGTGATACAATTTCGGCTAAAAAATCTTACAAATAAAGCTCAGTAAAGCTTTTGTGTTTATCTTAGGTTAAGTTTATCATCAGTCTGAGGAGTTCTGCGTGTACAAGTCCTTCTCTTTTCTGAATGAAATCAGATCTACTAAACAAGGGCTCCTTTAGTGTAGCACTGAATACATAACACATTCTCTCTTGAAACCACAGCACGTCACGACAAACCTTTTAACCCTTCACCAAAAAATGGAAATTCATTTTCAGTCATTTACACCCCTTCATGTCGTTTCATGTCCGTTTCTTTGTTGTGTGGAAGATATTTGAGGAATGTTGTTAACTGGTTCAGATTTTTTTTTAAATACTATGGACATGAACCCTTTAGTAACAGCTATTCTCTCATGTTGAAATCCAACATCAACAATTATGAACAACAGGCGATAGTTTCTGCAGGAAATGACAGTAATATGTGCTTTACACAGAATCGTTTTAATGTAGTGTAGGCAAAATGCCTTTATGACCTTCTTTCCTGTCAGCATGCTTTAGCCATTTCTTTTATGTAATGAATAATTTAATAAGTGTCATCTCAAGTAGTAAAAGTACTAAAATATTAAGCCCTCAGCCGAGGTCTGTGAGAACTGGGTCACTTCATAAATGACTATCGTGGCCACAGAAGTGTGTGTGAAACCTGTAGGTGACAGAGGTCAGAAGCTGCGGGTCACCAGCAGCACTCACCAGCGGTTTGGGGTTATTTAAGTGGCACCTCGATGAGTGAACGTCAAAGGCGACTGTTTGTTTACCATCAGTGTTTTGGCTGGCGTTCATCTGAGCGGTCGCTAACCACACGCTACACTCCTTCACGCCTGATAGCAGCACAATCACAGGAACCGCTCAGCCGGGGGAAAGAAAAACCCCTCAAACTGGACTGTGTTTCCTGCTGCTGCTCACCGAAACAGAGGTTTCAAACCTGTAGAACCCACAGACCCCTAAATATATATAATCATCCACATATGAGGGACCCACATCCTGAAAATTAAAGAAATCAGGGTAAAACTTCAGTACAGGGACCAATTCTGACTATTAACTACACTGTTAAAAATAAAGGTTCCAAAAGAGTGTTTTCACAGCGATGTCATGGTTCCCTAAAGAATCTTTTAGTGAACACTTCTAAAACAACCAATTCTGAAGAACATTTTAATAATCTAAAGAACCTTTTTCCACTGTAAAGAACCTTTTATGGAATGAAAAGTTTTCATGGATGGTAAAGGTTCTTTGTGGAACCACTGATGCCAATGAAGAAGCTGTATTTTTAAGAGCGCTTTGTTAGCATGCCTATATTAACATATTGGCTGTTTATTAGTACTTATAAAGCACATATTCTGCATGACCGTATTCTACATCCCTAATGCTACCCAATACCTAAACCACTACCTTACTGACTATTAATAAGCAGTGAATTAAGAGTTAATTGAGGAAACAGTGATGGTTATTGGTTTGTTAATAGCAAGAATTGGGGCTTAAAATAATGTGTCAACAAAATAAAATATATCTTTGTGTATAAAGACCCAATTTATTCAGTGAAAAATTAATTATTATAAATATGTGTACAACATTATTTGGAAAATATTAAGCCTCTTTTCCATGAATTTTCCCACTTATACTCTTTTGTTAGATGTATTATTTAAGTCTGTTTTAATTCTTTATTTTAATCTATTTTCACTATTCATTGATTGACTGATTGATTTTGTTTGTTTTTATTTATTTTGCTTAATCTTAATCTAGTTTAGCTATCTTAATCTTATTTTTTAACTGTCCCTATGTTTTATAGTAAATATATTCTTCTTATTTTTAATATTATATTTCTACATCATTTCTTTCATTCTACTCACTATAGTACCGTACTGTTAGATTTATTATTTTTTTAAATCTTTATTTAAATTCGTATTTGCTTTATTCTTTTTTATTTAGTTAGTTTTATTTGTTTGTATTATTATATTCTTTCTACTACACTTCCTTTTTTTGCAGCGATGCCATAGAAGAGCCATTTTTGGTCCCATAAAGAACCTTTCAGTGAACAGTTCCTAAAAGTCCTTTTCTGCATTTGAAAGTTCCATGGACGTTCAAAATTCTTCTTTGAATCGTTGATAGTGCCAATAAAGAACCTTTATTTTTTTTCTCTCAGCTTTCCCAGGGCCCCCAACACTTCACTGTGGCCCCCAGGGGGTCCTCCTCAAACCCCAGTTTGACAACCCAATATTTCAACTTTAAAGTATGACACCTTGCAATGACCTCACGATCAGCCTTAAATATATTTACATTAACATTTATTCATTTAGCAGACACTTTTATCCAAAGCGACTTACAAATGAGGACAGTGGAAGCAATCAAAAACAACAAAAAGAGCAATGATATATAAGTGCTATAACAAGTCTCAGTTAGCTGAACACAGTACACGTAGCAAGGGCTTCTAAATAATACAATAAATAAAAAGAAAACAGATAGAATAAAAAAAGAATAGAGCAAGCTAGTGTTAGAGGTCTTATATATATAACAGCCCAGAAGACTCAAGAACTGCTGTGATGTTTGAACTGCATTATAACTGGACTTTATCAAATATCTGAGTTATGTGGCTTATAAATATAACTCTTAGCGGTTTATACAGCACTTACGTAACCTTTAACACTTTTTTTATTGCGTACTAGCACTGTTTTTTTCCCTCTGAAGAAATACAAGTCGGTAGTAGTTTATGTTCAGCTTCTGCTCTCCGCGTTCACGCGACGCGCCCCCTCGTCCTCTCTCACGCGGCGCGCCCCCGCGAGCAGACGCAGATCTCGCTGTGTCTCTGCTGTAGTCCTCCTCAGAGCAGTGCGTCTGTCTCCTCGAGTTAAGAGCGTCAGGATCAGAGTCGGGATGGTGGCGAAGGATTACCCCGTTTACCTGCTGATCAAACGCGCGAGCGGCCGCGGGGACGAGCCGCAGGTGAGACCGACAGAGCTGATGAAAACAGAATAACACTAGTGATCATTCTCATTACTACTACTGACCGTAATAATAACGTACAATATTCGTGATCAAACATATTTTATTCAATACTATTTAATAATTTGATACAAAAATTGAGCCATTACTTTGTTGCTTTAAACTTTTTAGACTTCTAAATGTGTGTATTTGTTTACATGTAGAGCTTTATGTGATTTATTTAGATATTGCTGTGGTATACTGTCACAAATACATTTTTAAAAACTGCCTTGTGCCTGATTTGTGTAAAATCCTGAAATCAGTGTATTTATAATCACATCTGCACACTGACTTGATGAACGAGTCTGATGTCTGAGACTTGTGTGACTTTATTCTCCCAGAAGCAGAAGTCAGTATGCTTCAGGATGGTGAAGTGTAGCAGATGTTTGTGGTGTTTTCTGCTTCTGATGTGGTTTGTGCATCTGGCAGTCAGCTCTGGGTTTTTCTGCATCGTTTCTTCACAGACTGCTGATGTTTTTTGCTCTGTTGTGTGTCCAGATGCATTAGCAGAGGCTGAGAAACTCCCAGACTACTACTGATGTGTTGATCTTTCTGTCCTGTTGTTTGGAGTTTTTTTGTATTATTATAATTTAGTTAAACAGACTCTGATTTTACTGTGAAGTCAGCTTTTTATTCAGTCTGTTTAAACCACTATAGTGGCCCAAAAAGCTGATATAATCTAGTATACTGGACAAAAAAAATTATGAAGTTCTGTTTTTAGGCACATACTATGATGATGATGATAAATAATAATAAACTTTGTTGTTGTTTGTTATATTTGTATATCAATACAATGTATATATATGTAAATTATAGAAATATATACATGTAAATAATTTCAATATATATACAGGCACGTGTGTGTGTGTGTGTGTGTGTATTATGTAAACAAACACTTTTATCTTGGATGCGATTGATCGTTTGACAGTACTAGGTTTTTTTTATTGAATGATTGGTGAATCAGACTGAATTGGAGTCTCTGCTCTGAATCATTCAGACTCTCACTGAATCACTTTAGATGACTCACTGAACCGCTGGTTCTCACAACATGAATCACGTCTGAAGCTGAGAACTGTTACTGATTTATGTGCGCTTCCAGAAAGCCAGACTAAAGATGCACTTAGTAAAACTCAAATCAGTCTGATAACTGCCTGGTTAGCTGCTTCTCTTAGCACAGTGAATTCAGTTTATTCTGATTTATATCAGCTGCAGTGTGTTTTTAGCTCAGTTAGGAAAAACAGGAGTCTTTGATCGTAAACCCATTGCATGAGAAAACATGTTTATGGATTATAATTATAGACAGAGCAATCTTGTTTTAATATTAACATTGAAATGGTTTGTATTCAGTTTTGTCCCCAGATATTATAAAGTTTAGATGCTGGATTGGAATCAGAAAATCATGATCTTTGGATGCTGTCTTGAGGAATTGCATTGGATTGCACAGATCAGTCGTGTCTCTGAGCGTGTGGGACTGGGGTTGTGCTGCTCGTCAGGAGTCAGTCGCAGGGCTCTGGATCACTTCACACAGTGAACTGCGGTTTGTTTGATGAACAGGAGGTCTGTGATAATATCAGTTGACTTTCCCATTCATCACAATGGCAGTTGCTCAGCTGCATGCTGCCGCTTTTGCTTTGTGAATGCTCAGTAATTATATTTACACTTAAAAGCATTCAAAATTCATAGAAACACAGGGATAAGTGAGTAGTGACAGTTCTGCTTTCATGAGGTTAGTTTGGTTTCAGCTGTGAGGCTGAGATAGTTTTTATCTGAGGCACTCGTCTCTGGTGTCGTTGTGATTGTGATCTGTGTTTTTCAGCAGTATGACTGACTGCAAGCTGTTTTACTGATGCGTCCATGATGCCCTCGCCTTTCAGCAAATTTGCAATCATTGTATCTGTTTGCCCTGACAGTAGATTCACACGCTTCTGCTGCTCTCATGCAACATGTGAAAATGCAGCATTGTTTTTTATTTCAATGTTTATTTTTCTATTTCTACAATTCTTAAAAATCTATTTACGAAACTTAAAATGTACAAAAATTACCATTACCCTTTTTGTTTAGTATGCTTAATGTTCAATAGTGTACAGCAAAATATATCAAAACTTAATAATATGCATAGCTAAGAACTTCATTTGGACAATTTTAAAAGTGATTTTCTCAATATTTAGATATTTTTGCACCCTCAGATTCCAGATATTCAATCCCAGCCAATTTTTATCCAATCCAAACGAACCATACATCATTGGAAAGCTTA